>NW_024423897.1:43805294-43807664 GCF_017311325.1 Ursus maritimus | reverse complement strand
ATAGATAGATAGATAGATAGATAGATAGATAGATAGATAGATAATAGATAGATAAGCAGAGCTGGTTGACTGCACTTGAAATTGTGAAGTTAAAAAAAAAAACAAAAAAACAAACCTTTAATAGCATAGTTTCTCCACCTTGTAAACTCATTCCAACCACTATCACCACCATTTACAATCATTACCCGATTGCCTGAGTCCTTGAAAACATTTATTTTTTGATAATGTAAGGAAGAGAGAGTTTTAAATAGCTATATTTTTAATGACCATGACAGCAGGCATATGTAATGGTGATATACTTAAGTATATTTTATACAAAGGAATCTCCTTTTTTTAGTGAATTAATCACACTATAAAAGAAATAACAAAACTATACCTGCTTTGTAAATGTATAATTTAATATATCTGTGTACTATAATGATAAAACTACCTATGAGCTAAATATTATGTTGGAGTAAGATTAAGCTCAGAAGACTCAAAATTGAAACTTCAAATAGGATTCAAAATAACTGTCTTCTCAAACTGGATGGTAATCATTAAATGATCAATTCTCAAAAGTTGCATGCAATAGAAACATAACATTTATGGGAAAGAGTTAAATAGCATTTTTTCCTAATTTATGTAATCAAACAATGTGCAATTTCATTTATTTTTCATGTATTACAATTTTGCATACAGAAATTTGTAGTGATATAAAATAAAGCAGCTCAGTATTAGTTTTAGGCAGTGTACTTAGGAGGTAGGATGTAAACATGAAAATATTTAATTTGCATAAATTCAGAACCTGGATTTGGTTTAGACAGAATCATGACATCCTAATTTTTCTGTAGTTTCTGAAGTGTTTTGGAACATTATAAGAATATAGACTTCATCATTCAGCCATTTAATGTTCCCCAGTGATAAACATTACTTTTCAAATTTAGCATTAACAATAAATCATAATAAAATATTGTTGAAAGTTCATTGATAATAATATAAACATTCATTTATTGACTGAGAATTATGTGTCAGAAATTATATTAGCTATTTTAGATGAGTATTAGTCTTAAATATAAAGGGTTAAGTCTTAGAGAGGTTTAATAACTTATACATAACAACATGACTTCCAAGTGGCAGAATCTGCATTTGGTTTGTTTTTGAAACTGACATTTACCCCATATACCTTCCTTTTTTTTTTTTTTTTTAAGATCTATTTATTTGAGAGAGAGAGAAAGAGAGAACACAAGCTGGGCGAGGGGCAAATGGAGAGGGAGAAGCAGACTCCCTGCTGAGCAGGGACTGTCCGCCCCCCAACATGGGGCTTGATCCCAGGACCCCTAGATCATAATCTGAGCGGAAGGCAGATGCTAACTGACTGAGCCACTCAGGCTCCCCTTTACCTTGCTTTCTACCTATATATTTTCCCTTAAAACAAAGCAAAGAAAGATCTCTGAAATCTTATTTCACTCCACAGTATCATTATAAGTCCACTTCCTCTAGTAAAAAAGTTCATGACTGTAAGAATTTTATTTTGAGTGATGTTTGGATTCTCAAATAAAGAACTATTAAATTTGCCTGGTACTTCGATGTTCATCTCCATACCTTTATCTATCTATCAATAGATAGATAGATAGATAGATAGATAGATAGATAGATAGATAATAGATGATAGATAGAAGATAGAAGATAGATAGAAGATAGATAGATGATAGATAGATAGATAGATAGATAGATAGATAGATAGATAGATAGATAGATAATAGATAGAGATAGATAGGGAACTCTTGGATTTATTGTTTTGGTAGTGAACATCTTGGATCTTACTAACCTTTTTGTTAACACTTTTAAAAAATATAGGCTCAAATATTATTTTCATTGATTAAATCAGAACAGCATTACTTCTATTCACATGTTTATTATTTGATATTTGACATGTAATTGGTTAAAGACTATAACCAGTTAAGGATAATAGCATAATACATGCATAGCTATGCTATAATCATAGTCAAAGAGATCTTCATTTTCATTCAGGTTTTGCAAATCACATCTCATTACTGCCTCATATTTTATATTTTTTTGATCCAAAAAGAAAAACTCAATTCGGAATATTATCTAACTTGAAATGTTTTGTGTGACAATGATTTCAGTAGCCCCCTAAGTCTCAGTAAATTAAGTAGAAGTATCATGATGGCTAACACTCCATTATTTTCTATAGTTGAAGTAATCCCTCTATCAGGTTTATAAAAGCCCTGATACATTCCTTCTTTAATCATAATCCTTCTCATTGAACACTGCATCTTGCAGTTGCTTGGCTTTTTTCTCTCATCACTGGGACAAGCATCATTACTGCTAAGAACTTCACAAGTCATTCTTGATTTTTTTTTTTTTTTT
>NW_024423897.1:43653476-43805284 GCF_017311325.1 Ursus maritimus | reverse complement strand
TTTTTTTTTTTTTTTTGAAATCACAATGCAGGTTGAGGAGTGCAGAAATTGTCATTCACTAGGTACCTTCTGCTAATGTAATGAACAAAAGGTGGCTGCTGTCACTTAGCCACTCCAGCAGGAATGTGTTTATTCTCTCTGACAACTACAAAGACTTCTAATTTCTATCTGGCTCAGTCTAATCACTAAGGACTCTGTTTCATTTTAAAAGGGGGAGAAAACAGTGTTTTGAACGATTTCAAGTCTTATTCTAAAAAGTAAGATCAATGTTTGCTATATTTTTGTTAGGTTTCAAAATACTTTCCACACTGTCTGAACATGTGGACTGTGACAAATAATACAATATATAACATTACCTTAGACTCTAGTAACTACTTAGACTCTGAATTATTTTACTGGATAGTTGCTTTTCCTGTTGAAATCCATAGTCTTTCAGCATGTTACTTCACCAAATAATCTCAGTCTCACTTAAATGTGTATATTTATTTCATTATTAAATTATAGTGGCTTCCATAGACCAGTTCAGAGATAAGCTATAGAAAAAATGTTATGAAGGAACATTTAAAACCCATATTCCTTGGTTTCCATCCCCTCAGCACTTTCCCACCACACACATACACACACAGTAGACAAAAAGAAAATCCATAAATCTTTATTTTCCCAAAGCTCCTAGGTGAGTCTAATGCAGAGCCTGATTTATAAGTATTGATATAGCACATATGAACAAACTTCAGGCAACCATATAAAGTAGTTATACAGAAGTTCACCCCATTCCCATTGTTACTAGTGAGAAATATAGTCTGTTAAACTCTAAAAGAATGAGGAGAGAAAGCACAAGTAATTAATTCTAGCAAAAAATAAAAATAAAAAAGGCACAGAATGTGAGCAATATTTGCTGTTGTCTGTCTATAGAAAAGCATACTTTACATGCCATTTATGGCTAGTAGGATCTAAACACATTGTAGTTGTGACCTATTTGGATCCTAGGGCAACATTAATGAGAGCAAAATAAATACATTTTCAGCTAAAGAACAGCTGGGGGAGTTTATGTCTAAAATTTGCATTTTTATTTTAGCCTTTTGTGTTTTAGGATTAAAGTGTATGTCTTTTAGGCAACATATTATTCAGGGTTGATATCTTACCCAATTTAACAATTTTGGTCAGTTAATTACACTGTTTAGTCCATTTATGTAAAGCAATTATTAATGTGACTAGATTTCAGTCTGTCATCTTGCAATGCGATTTCCATTTGTCCTATTTTTCCTTATCTTTCTTACATCCTTTCTGACTTAATTTGAGTTATTTATTTATTTTATTTTACTAGCCAATTTGATTTTCCTATCGACAGCTTAGATCCACTTCTTTTTATTATTCTGTCCATAGGTGTTCAACGGTTATCAAGATGTGCACTTATCAAAGACTATTTAGAGTTAATATTGACAATTTACATTTTAAAATTCACATCACATTCTTGATACCTTCCACTTCCTACTTTCCACTTGCCATACTTACTTAATACTTCATCTTTTCCACTCCCATGTCATGCTATTCACTCCCACTTGAAAAAATTCTGAGAAACAATGTAATTCCACTATCTTTTGTCCACCCCTTGAGCTTTTCTGATATGTCTTTTATTCCAGGAATAATACCTCAATGCATAATACTTTGTTTTTACTTTACACAGATATTTGACTTTTATGGAAGTTAATAAATATTAAAGAACTTTCATCTTCATTTATATACCCTCATCCTGAGGAATATCATTTAGCGTTTCCTGTAGTGCACATCTAGTCATCTCAGTTTTTCTTCATCTGCAAATATTTTATTTTACCCTTAATTTTAAAAAGTATGTTCCTGGTTGAAATTTGATGACTTTTATTTTTTATTTTTGAGTACTTTAAAAATATCAATATCATTCCATTGCCTTTTGGTTTACATTGTTTCTGATGGAAAGTAATTTTTCAACTTTCTTTTGTTTGGTTTGGGTTTTTTTGTTTGTTTGTTTGTTTGTTATCTTTTCCTCTGGTTGCTTTCAAGGTTTTCTTCTTGTCTTTCACTTGCAATAGTTTAACTGTAAAGTGCCTGGGTGTGGTTTAGTTAGTATTTTTTATATTTGGGTTTGTTTAGCTTTTTATATGTGTCACCTTCATTCATCAAATTCAGGGATTTTTTTACCATAATTTCCTCAAATATTCTCCAAATCATTATCTTATTGTCTTCCTCATCTAGGATTTCAATTACACACACAGTAAAATATTTGGTATAGCTCACAAATACCTGAGCATAAATTCATAATTCTTCATTTTTAAGTGTATTTTAAGATTAGAGCGTTTCTACCAATCTCTCTTTAGAAATGCAGACCTTTCCACCATCTCCAATCTGATCTCAAGATAATTCAGTTAATTTTTCATTTCAATGAATATAATTTTTAGCTCTTGAATTTCCTTTTTTTTTTTTATTCAGACTCTATTTTGGCGAAGATCCCCTTTTATTTATATAAGCAATTTATTTGTTATTTAGAATATTTACCTTCAATATTTTGAACTTCTATTTGAACCAATTTATAATAACACATTTAAATTTTTGTGCTCTAATTCTAATGTCTGGCCATCTGTTATGAGTTTTGTTTCTTATATTTGGATAACAATTTCTAGTTGACTTCCATGTCTGGTAATTACATTTTAATAAACTTTATTAAAAATTTGTTTTTATATTTATGGGAAAAATTTTAAAAGTAGTAAAGAGTTCCTTATATTCACCCTTGATGTCCTCAGTTATTAACATCTTGAATTAGTATGGAAGATTTGTCACAATTAATGAAACAATAATGATCTATTTAGGTTATAACCTAAAGACAATACATTATTTAGATTGCCTTACTTGTTTTTCCTAATATCCTCTTTCTGTTCCAGGATCCTGTCCACGGTACCATACTACATTAATAGTCATGTGTCCTTAGTCTCATCTTCACTATGACAGTTACAATAATAATAATTATTACTATTATCATTTTCATATAATTTGCAATGAACCTGGTTCATTGCAGAAACTTTAATTGTATTATGTTCCTTCAAGAAATATTGGTTTTTATTCCAGGAGGCAATTCAGTTACTGGCTTTTGTTCTTGAACTTGTTTAGGCCAAGTCCATTCTATGATGTGGTAGCTTTATGGAAGGCTCAGTTCCCAAGCTTCTCTAACTTAGTGACGTTAAACTCCCCTACTTGGGTCTCCCTGAAGTTCTTGGAACTTCATTCTTATGCCTAAGGAGCATTACAGGTATCTCAACCCATGCCTGCAGAGTTATCAGAAGCTAACAAAGTTTCTCCTTTCTGCCCTGCCTGTACCATTCTGCTCCTCTTAGTTTCTTTTATTTCTGTTCTACTCTCAACCATATAGCAGCTGCTGTCTAGTAAGCCAGTTGAGGTAAATTTTCTTGGAATGTGAGCAGCCCAACTTTCAGCCAAGGATTTGTGGGAAATTTCTGTCATACCCCCTTTTCAGATCACTTTTTCTATTGCCTTTCATTACAAATTGTAGTTGCATCAATGACCCTAGTTCCAATATCTGCTTTCTTAATTCATTAGGACTCTGGCTTTTTATGGATGCCAGCTTGCTGGGCCAGAGGAAAAATATCATCCCAAGGAAGGGGATCCAAGTGACTATGGTGCTTACTAACTATATCTCCCTTCACTCAGGAATTACAGTGTGTATTGCCTGTTTTCCAATGCCAGGGATATTAAAGCAAACCTACTCTTGACAGACCCACACTTCTCTGATGAGTGAAATCTGCTTGAATATTTTTATATGGTTTTATTATTATTTATTATGGCAGGGCTAGTCTGGAATAAGTTATTCTACCATGGATGAATGCAGGAGTTCTCTGCTCAGCACTTGGAGGAGTGACAAGTATGTTTCAATGTTGAATAGAGGCCAGGAGGAAGAGGAAAGAGGTTTCCTTTGTGTTTGAGGTGCACAGTTATGATTTAAATAAAGTTATAACGTGGCAAACAAGTACAAATTCAGGTTAGAGACCAGACTGGAAATGCACAAATATTATCCTATGCATATTTTAATCACAGAGCTGGAAAAAATTTTCTAGGAAGTGAATATAGAGAAGATAAAATGCCTAAGGACTGAACCATAGGGGATTCAAATACCTCAAGGTCAGAAAGATACAAAAATACTCCCCAAAGATATAGGTAAGTAGTGAAAACTAAGGTGAGAGTTTTCCAAATACCCTAGAAAAAAGGAAATAAACTATACTAAGCAAGAGGAACACGGCAGGTATGAAAATGTACCTCTCACATCTCCTGCTGCACAGCTGACTGCTAGGCCCCACTGCGGTGCTCTAAAACCCATCTCCACATTGGCTCCACAGCCACACCTGACAGATGCTGCTCTGAGCCAAAGACAAAGTATGCGCTTCTCTGAAGGGTGATTTTGTTTGAAGATTCCCCACGAGCCTACTGATAAATACTTAGAACTGCAAAGCAGATTGGCCTAAAGAGATTATCTTCAATCTCTTTATTCTTTCTTTCCCTCTTACCTTTCCTTCATTCCATTCCTTCCTTCTATCCTTCTTAGGATTGAAATCTACATCATGATCTGATGATTCTTCAGTCATTATTTTAGCTCCCTCTCTCTATTCCCTCATACGCATTTGCCCTCAGTCGATCTTGTTCCTATTCATCCCATCTGCTTCTCCATGTCTGAGTCCGTAAAATGACCTTTATATGGAAAACAAAAACAGTATTCTAAAGAGACTGCTATGTTTTGTTAGAATGATGGAATAAAGTAAACTCTCAAAAAAGACTTTTAATTTATGAGGAGTTTGCTGATGAGACTATAGTACATGTACCTCTATAGTTTGGTAGAAATGGAAGACTAAGTCAGATTAAAGGAAGTATAGATTAAAGGAAGTATAGAGACATGGAATATATTCTTCCTCATAGCCTTCAGAAAGACCAATGCCTCTGACATCTTAGTCTTAGACTTCTAGCCCTCAGACCCATGATATAACACAATTCTCTAGTTCAAGCTACCCAGTTTGTGGTACTTTGTTACAATAGCCCTAGTAAACTAATATACCAGGTGATGCTTCAGGTATCTGTGATTCTAGAATTCTCTGCCTAAATGGCACCAGCCTTGGTTATTAGGAATCTGACTCTGGGAGAATGACCCATGTCTCCATTATACAGAGTTCAGCAATGTTCATGTGGTGACTTTGCTGGGTGAGGAGGTTACCGTGGACATGCAGTCTGAGATACCATATACACATTTGGTGGTTAAAAACAGAAGTTGGGAGAGAAGGGTGGTGGACAAAAGAGGGGCTATGAGCCCAGCTCTCTGTGTTAACACAATGTATTGTAGAACTCCAAGGGGTCTAAGAATTCTAGATTGCAACCTACTTCTATAAGTCATTTCCAAGATATATTTGTCAATATGAGGCAGAATATATTTTTTATCAACTACTTTATTTGATTTATGATTTGAAAAGTGTAGACATGATATTTGGACCTACATGTATATTTGGTTCAGGCCACATTCAGGCAAGGCTGTCCATGTTAAAGTTAATTCTTCCTATTGTCATTAGACACAGGCAAACAAATATTAAAAAGATAATCTCTATTTTTCTATTTTTCAGGCATGAGCTAGTTATTACTACTTTAAAAAATGTATTACACTATTAACACAAGGACAATAGGAACTTATATGCTCTTGGAAGTAGTTCACTAGAATACTTTAGGGCATAAAGCTGAAGAAGTGTACTGACTACATCAACCATATATATAACAATTGTTGATTATATATCTTGCCAATCACCTGAATTTATGTGATTAAACTGATTACTCTACTTGACCAAATGAAGTCCCATAAATGGATTTTTACTATGTCAAAAGAATCATCTGAATCATTAAGAGCCCATTCAGTGTTCATATAGTTAAATTTTGGAGTAGCTATAGCGATGTTTATTCCTCTTTACAACACTTAGCAAAATAAATACCTTCTTTTAATTCTTTAAATGTTCTCTTGTATTAGGGGACATAAAATCTTTTATTATTTTAATATATGATCATATATTTAACATAGCCTTTTTAACAATTATTTTTTTCTAATCATCACATGTATTAATTTTTCCAAATATTTTAAGTCCAATAAGAATATTGCTCATATTACTTATTATTCTTATTGTTCTTTGTATTATTATTTTTACTATCATGCTAATTTTTTCAATCTCTTCATTTATTAGGCTTTAACCAATAAGAATATTTTAATAGCTAAAAAAAATTCAATTCATTATTTGATCAAAATATTTTTTGAAATCAAAGTGCATACAATAAATCACACATTTATTTTATAAACAGTTTTAAATGTATATGCATAATATGCATATTTTTATAAATATGTATTTAGCATATATATTCGTACACATACAATTAAAACATAACACTTTCTATAGCACATGAAAAAGAATTTGGACATTAAAAATACATTCTATGTCATTGGAATTTGTAAAATGAAATGCCTTCTAAATATTTATATTAAGTATTTACTTAACATAAATAAAGTTATCAGGAAAATTTGGGATGTAGTGCTTTACTTAAAATTCACTAGCTAATAGATATATTAACCAAACTACTCTTGGAGCATTAAAGAACTGAGATTAATCTACTATTTCATATCATCTACCTTTCCATAAAAATGATCACAAATCCCATGTTGAATATGTCACTTCTTGAGAGATGTGCTTGAACATTCATTCATGGAACCCCGACAGTAAATGTTGAAATCAGTCAATGAGCCACAAGATGAAGAAGGGTAAATATGATAAAGGGAGTTCTGTTTTTTTTTTTTTTTTCCAGAAAGGAGATACAGTTGTTCAGTAGTATATTAATCATCAGTATATGCATTAAAAAGTCCTCAGTAGTATGATATCTCCAAAGGCAGATTATATGTAATTTATTATCTTTTTCAACTATTTGTGGTAGTTATGTTGAAATAATAAAAACTAAACAAATTCAGCAAAACTTTATGGTAAAAAACATAAATAATGTTGTTTTACTTTCTCATGGGTTAAACAAAATGTTTTTGTTGTTCCACTCCTGAGTAAATTAGAAAGCTATTTGTTTTTGCTATTATTCTAAAAATGAAAATTGACTTCTCTTTAGATAACTTGTTGTTTATATTGGAAATTTCTCCTTCATTTTTGCTAGAAAAGATTGCTACAGAAACCCAAAAACTTAGGAGGAAGAGTTAAGATGACGGAGGAGTAGGGGACCCCTTTTTCAGCAGGTCCCCTGAGTTGAGCTGGATAGGTACCAGACCAGCCTAAATAACCACGGAATCAGCCTGAGACGCAGGAAGATACATCTGGATCTCTACAAATGAACATCTCCAGTGCTGAGTATTGAGGTACGAAGAGGGGAGCCGTGAAACCACGCACAGATATCGGAAGATAAACGGAAGGAGGAGGGAGCCGCCGCGTTCGGGCGCCGGGAAACGGCAGCCACCTGCACAGGGGAGCAGTCAGACTCACAGTCGGCACCTGCGAAACAGCAGACTGAGACCCTGAACCAGGTGCACGCGCCACCAGGCTTCTTACGGAACTCTGGAATCCCGGTGTGCTCACCGGGCATAGACTGAGACCAGGAGATCCGGGAGCGCGCGGGGCAGCTGGCAGCTGGCGGCATTAGAAACACAAAGGACAGAGACGCGCCGGCCCTGGAAGTGAGGGCAGGGACGCCGGGTGTGGGGCGCACATCCCGGGACGCTGCAGGGTTGAGCAGCACCAACAGTAACAGAGTTAAAGTGGCCAGGACATTAGTAGAGAACGGGCTGCAATCCCTCTGTTCTGTGACAGAGGCTGAAATTCAGCCGCTGCTGCTCTGACTCTCAGAAGAGGCACAGCAAACTGCCAGGGAAAGCCGCCAGAGAACAAAAGCCTGGAAATACCAGCTCAGAGAGTGCCCATCCCCATCCCCCCTCGCAGGGGATGCTGAGACTCTACCCAAACAGGGTTGCCTGAGTATCGGCGCGGCAGGCCCCTCCCCCAGAACACAGAAGGCAGGCTGAAAAATCAAGAAGCCCACAACCCGGGCACCTGGGTGGCGCAGTCATGGAGCGCCTGTCTTCGGCTTAGGGCGTGATCGGCGTTCCCGGAAGAGTCCCTCATCGGGCTCCTCCGCTGGGAGGCCTGCTTCTTCCTCTCCCACTCCCCCTGCTTCTGTTCCCTCTCTCGCTGGTTGGCTGCCACATAAATAATAAATAAAATCTTTAAAGAAGCCCACATCCCTAAGATCCTTATAAAACAAAGAGGGCACCGCCTGGGACAGTCGTAATTTGGGCTCTGGACAACCCGCAACCTCTCCTCATCAGAATGACAAGAAGGAAGCCCCCCCCGCAGCAAAGAAAAGACAGTGAGTCTGTGGCCTCTGCCACAGAAATAATGGATATGGATGTAACAAAGTATCAGAAATGGAATTCAAGAGTAACGATGGTGAAAATGATGAGTAGGAATTGAACAAACTATTACGAGAAAGGTTACTGAGAATATAGAACTCTAAGGACAGAAATGAGAGCGAATTGACGAAATTAAAAAATTGCTATTGAGCCAAATGCAGGCAAAACTAAGAGGCTCTGATGGCCAGGGTCACAGAAGCAGAGGAACAGGTTACGGAATTGGAGGATACGTACTAGAGTGAAAAAAACATAGAAGCTGCTCTTAAAAATCCCACGCCCCTGAATGTGAGGTTACAGGAGATCACTGACTCAATGAAAGCGATCCAATGTTAGAGATCATCGGCATCCCCGAGGGTGGGAAAACAGAGGTCTAGAAGAGATATTTGAACAAATTGTAGCTGAAAACTTCCCTAATCTAGCAAGGGAAACAAACATTCGTGTTCAAGAGGCAGAGAGGTACCCCTCCCAAGCTCAACTCAACCGACCAAACCCTTACGCCACGTCCTATAGTGCATTGCAAATATTAGATCCAAGGATACAGATATTGAAAGCGGCTAGTGGCAAGAAATTTCTCACGTACCAAAGGCAAAGGCATCAGGAATGTATGTCAGACCTGTCTACAGTACCTGAATGAGAGTAAGGTGGACATATTTAAAGCTCTTTCAGAGAAAAACATGCAGCCAAGCATCCTTTATCCAGCAAGGCTGTCATTCAGAATTGATGGAGAAATAAAGATATTTCAGAATCGCCATGATCATTAACCATTTCGTGAACCACGAAAAACCAGCCCTACAGGAGATATTACAGGGGTTTATAAAAGTAAAGGCACTGGTGAGTGTACAGAACAGTAAAAGTCACAGCTAATACAAACAAAGACTTTTACTGGACAACATGGCATCATTAAAATCATATCTCTCAGTACTCAGTCTTAATGTGAATGTTTGAACCATCCCCATAAAGAACCAGGGTTCAGATTGGATGGAAAAGAAATGACCCATCCAGTTTGCTTCTACAAGAGACTCATTTCGAACCCAAAGATGCATTCAGACTCGAGAGTAAAGGATGGAGTACCATCTTCATGCAAAATGGACCTCAAAGAAAGCTGGGGTAGCAATTCTCATATCAGATAATTTGGATTTTAAACTAAAGACTATAGTTACAGGCGCAGAAGGGCACTATATAATTCTTAAAGGAAGTATTCAACAAGTGGATATGACAATTATGCATCATATATGCCCCCAACAGGAGCACAAGATACACAAGCCAACTCTTTAACCAGAATAAAAGAGACATATAAATAAAAATACATTAATAGTAGGGGACCTCAACACTCCCGACTATCAGAAATAGACAGAACACCCTGGCAAAAACTAAGCAAAGAATCAAAAGACTTTGAATGCCATACTCGATGAGTTGGACCTCATAGATATATATAGAACACTACACCCAGAACCAAAGAATACTTTCTATTCTAATGCCCATGGAACATTCTCAAGAATAGACCATGTTCTGGGATACAAAACAGGTCTCAACCGATACCAAAAGATTGAAATTATCCCCTGCATATTCTCAGACCACAATGCTCTGAAATTGGAACTCAACCATAAGGAAAATTTGAAGAAACTCAACCTGGAGACTAAGAACCATCCTGCTCAGGAATGACTCGATAAACCAGGAAATCAAAAATCAAATTAAACAATTTATGGAGACCAACGAGAATGAAAACACAATGGTCCAAAACCTATGGATACTGCAAAGGCAGTCCTAAGGGGGAAATACATAGCCATCCAAGCCTCACTCAAAAGAATAGAAAAATCTAAAATGCAGTTTTTATATTCTCACCCTCAAGAAGCTAGAACGGCAACAGAGGGACAGGCTAATCACGCACGAGAGCTAGTTGACTAAATTGAGCTGCAAATCAATCAAGCAGAAACCAGAAGTACAGTAGAGCAGATCAACAGGACTAGAAGCTGGTTCTTTGAGAGAATCAATAAAATTGACAGACCACTGGCAAGACGTATCCAAAAGAAAAGAGAAAGGACCCAGATTATTAAAATTATGAATGAAAAAGGAGAGGTCACGATGAACACCCTTGAAATTAGAAGGATTATTAGAAATTTTTATCAACAGCTATAAGCCAATAAACTAAGCAATCTGGAAGAGATGGAATCCTTCCTGGAAACCTATAAACTACCAAGATTGAAACCGGAAGAAATTGATTTCTTAAACAGGCCAATTAATTATGAAGAAATTGAGTCAGTGATAAACAACCTTCCAAAGAACAAAACTCCAGGCCCAGACGGTTTTCCTGGGGAATTCTACCAAACATTCAAAGAAATAATACCTATTCTCCTAAAGCTATTTCAAAAAACAGAAACAGAAGGAAAGCTACCAAACTCATTCTATGAGGCCAATATTACCTTGATCCCCAAACCAGGCAAAGACCCCCTCAAAAAGGAGAATTACAGACCGATTTCCCTAATGAATATGGACGCCAAAATCCTCAACAAGATACTTGCTAATAGAATCCAACAGTACATTAAAAGGATTATCCATCACGATCAAGTGGGATTCATACCTGGGATGCAAGCGTGGTTCAATATTCGCAAATCAATCAGCGTGATACATCATATCAACAAGAAAAGACTCAGGAACCATATGATCCTCTCAATCGATGCCGAAAAAGCATTTGACAAAATACAGCATCCTTTCCTGATTAAAACCCTTCAGAGTGTAGGAATAGAGGGTACATTTCTCAATCTCATAAAAGCCATCTATGAAAAGCCTACTGCAAATATTATTCTCAATGGGGAAAAGCTGGAAGCCTTTCCCTTAAGATCAGGAACTCGACAAGGATGCCCACTCTCGCCACTATTATTCAACCTAGTACTAGAAGTCCTTGCAACAGCAATCAGACGACAAAAAGGGATCAAAGGTATCAAATGGGCAAAGAAGTCAAAATGTCTCTCTTCGCAGATGACATGATACTCTATATGGAAAACCCAAAAGAAGCCACTCCCAAACTATTAGAAGTTATAGAGCAATTCAGTAACGTGGCGGGATACAAAATCAATGCTCAGAAATCAGTTGCATTTCTATACATGAATAACGAGACCGAAGAAAGAGAAATTAGGGAATCCATCCCATTTACAATAGCACCAAAAACCATACGTTACCTTGGAATTAACTTAACCAGAGACGTAAAGGACCTATATTCTAGAAACTAAAAATCACTTTTGAAAGACATTGAGGAAGACATAAAAAGATGGAAAGATATTCCATGCTCATGGATCGGAAGAATTAACATAGTTAAAATGTCCATGCTACCCAGAGCAATCTACACTTTCAATGCTATCCCAATCAAAATACCGAGGACATTTTTCAAAGAACTAGAACAAATAGTCCTTAAAACTATGGAAACAGATAAGGCCCCAAATCTCCAAGGAACTGTTGAAAAGGAAAAACAAAGCTGGGGGCATCACAATGCCGGATTTTGAGCTGTACTACAAAGCTGTGATCTCAAAGACAGCATGGTACTGGCACAAAACAGACACATAGACCAATGGAACAGAATAGAGAGCCCAGAAATGGACCCTCGGCTCTTTGGGCAACTAATATTTGATAAAGCAGGAAAAAACATCCAGTGGGAAAAGGACAGTCTCTTCAATAAGGGGATGCTGGGAAAATTGGACAGCTACATGCAAAAGAATGAAACTTGACCACTATCTCACACCATACACAAAGATAAACTCCAAATGGATGAAAGACCTCGATGTGAGACAGGAATCCATCAAAATTCTAGAGGAGAACATAGGCAGCAACCTCTATGACATCGGCCAAAGCAACCTTTTTCATGATACATCCCCAAAGGCGAGAGAAACAAAAGATAAAATGAATTTATGGGACTTCATCAAGATTAAAAATTTCTGCACAGCCAAGGAAACAGTCAGAAAAACTAAGAGGCAGCCCACGGAATGGGAGAAGATATTTGCAAATGACACTACAGATAAAGGACTGGTATCCAAGATCTACAAAGAACTTCTCAAACTCAATACACGAGAAACAAATAAACAAATCAAAAAATGGGCAGAAGATATGAACAGACACTTTTCCAATGAAGACATACAAATGGCTAACAGACACATGAAAAAATGTTCAAAATCATTAGCCATCAAGGAAATTCAAATCAAAACCACACTGAGATACCACCTTACGCCAGTTAGAATGGCAAAAATAGACAAGGCAAGAGACAATTGTTGGAGAGGATGTGGAGAAAGGGGATCCCTCCTACATTGTTGGTGGGAATGCAAGTTGGTACAGCCACTCTAGAAAATGGTGTGGAGGTCCCTTAAAAAGTTAAAAATTGAGCTACCCTATGATCCAGCCATTGCACTACTGGGTGTTTACCCCAAAGATACAGACGTGGTGAAGAGAAGGGCCATATGCACCCCAATGTTCATAGCAGCAATGTCCACAATAGCTAAATCGTGGAAGGAGCCGAGATGCCCTTCAACAGATGACTGGATTAAGAAGTTGTGGTCCATATATACAATGGAATATTACTCAGCTATCAGAAAGAACGAGTTCTCAACATTTGCTACAACATGGACGGCACTGGAGGAGATAATGCTAAGTGAAATAAGTCAAGCAGAGAAAGACAACTATCATATGATTTCTCTCATCTATGGAACATAAAAACTAGGAAGATCGGTAGGAGAAGAAAGGGATAAAGAAAGGGGGGGTAATCAGAAGGGGGAATGACACATGAGAGACTATGGACTATGAGAAACAAACTGAGGGCCTCAGAGGGGAGGGGGTTGGGGGAATGGGATAGACCAGTGATGGGTATAGTAAGGAAGGCACGTACTGCATGGTGCACTGGGTGTTATACACAACTAATGAATCATTGAGCCTTACATCGGAAACTGGGGATGTACTGTATGGTGACTAACATAATATAATAAAAAATCATTAAAAAAAAAAAAAACCCAAAAACTTAATTTCCCTCCTCACTTAGTTAATAATAGTTATACATGAAATCTTTGAAGAGTTTCTTGTTTTAAAATGGTTTTTCCTCTTTTTAGTGGATGACTGTTATTTCCTATAGATTATAATTTAGAATGTTTATTGATATTTATCTTTCCTTATATGTAGTTCTTGCCTTTAAAATAAATCATATATATCACATTTTAAATTAATCTGAAAGAAATTGGTTAATTTTAGTGTTGTCTGGAAAAGACATTGTCTTATCCAATGGCTCTTAAGTCAGTAATTTATATTACTTCCAACACATTACATCCTAACACCACCTGGGAAGTAAAATTTTCTGGAGGGTTGGTTTTCATTTCATTCTAAATGCCTGATTGATGAAATTAAGCATGTAAACATTTAAGAAGCTGAATTAAGAGGTTCATGAATAGAATAAACATTCTTTTACTGTGTCCCTTTAGATTTGTTGCAAGATGAAGCATAAAATCTAAAATAAACATTTATAAATGCTGAATTTCTGGGTTAAAATATAATCACATTTCAGGGATTCATATACATACTTACTATCTAAATTTAGTATCAGAAGAAACCTAAAAGTTAATCTAGTTATTCAAATCAGAGTATTTTATTTTTTTTACAAATTAACTAAGATTTATAATGGTTAAGATTCCTGCCCAAGTTAACAGGAATAGATAATGACAATTTTATTAGTACTCAGTGTTTCTGAACCAACACAGTTCCCCATAAAATACATCTATTTAGACTTTTTTTCTTAAGATTTTATTTATTTATTCGACAGAGATAGAGACAGCCAGCGAGAGAGGGAACACAAGCAGGGGGAGTGGGAGAGGAAGAAGCAGGCTCATAGCGGAGGAGCCTGATGTGGAACTCGATCCCATAACGCTGGGATCATGCCCTGAGCCGAAGGCAGATGCTTAACCACTGTGCCACCCAGGCGCCCCTCTCTTTAGATTTTATACATAGTCCTTTTTTACCACAGGTGGAATGTGCCAATTTACATAACAAAAGCTGTTTAAGAAATTATGAAGAGTTCTTAGTTTCAGAACTATTATTTTGAAATAAAGGAAGCAAATGTTTCATGATAAACAATTATTTTAGATTTCAATAGTATTTGGGTGAGATAAGTAACATATATTTTTTAAATATATGGAATGACTTAAATGATTTGACAACTTTGTTCTCAGTAAGAATAAGATCAATTCCAGATTCATTTTTGTACCTGTAAAATTTAAGACATAGCATAATATGGTGATCAATTAGTGTAGAACTTTATTAAATTGAAAATAGGATGAACACAGGAGTGAAAATCTCTGCCTAGGAAATTAGGCAACGAGTACATATAAGGAGTACAATGTTTTGATATCAAGGGGTTTTCAAAAGAAGAAAAAGCAGAAGATTTGAGTAATTCAAGTGTTCCTGAATTTTAAAGCATATTCTAATGTTCACATGTACATTTATTCTGTAGATAATAGAGAGAAAAATATCTGTTGGAATTATAGAGATCAAAACTACCAAGAAAAGCAGAAAGATGAAATTATCTGAAAATATGGAAGTGACATAATCTAATTTTCACGATGAGAAAGTAAATTGCAAATTGAAAGAGCAAAGGCTTTAGTATTTATTAAAAAATAATCAGGTCAAGTTACTGTTATTTAAAGTGCAAATATGCTTTTTTGATGGATATCCAAATTGTCTTTCTCAATCTTCATTTCACTTCTTTTTCTATTTGGAAAAAAATACAACTAAAAACATTTCCCAACTCCTTTGAGCTAAAATCACTGCTGCTGCCAATTAATAACAATTCAGTTATTTAGTATGAATTTGAGGGCTAAAGGGGTAAATGCTTTAATAGTATGGGTAGACAAGGATCCTGGAACATGGTCATAACACATTAAAACAGATATGTCCCTAAAGATACCTGTGGCCATGTTACAGGGTGACTAGGTCCAAAGGAAAGTGACTTGACCCAACTTTTGGGGAAATAACAGTTAATGAGATAATGCTAATTACTACAGCTATAGTAAGCTACGATGACATAATAATTTGGGTGAAGGTTGTGTTTTGGCTTAAGTCTAATGCACAGTGGGACCAACACATAGACGATCCACATTTGTGGTTATTTTCCCGGAAATGCAATGCATAGTCAGAATAGTCATAAGTTATGAACTAGCAGAATCTCTTTCTCCTCCACCCTCTCATCCCATTAGATCACTGACATGACAGTATGGGATTTATGGTAGGAAAGACTCAACAAAATAGCAAATTTGGTAAAGAGAGTGTCAGGAATAAATTTTGTTTGCATTATTTATTGCTGCATAAGGAAGTACAACAAAAATCAGTGGCATAAGCAATTACTTTATTATATCTCATACTTAGTGAGTCAGGAATCAGACCAGGGCTTGGTAGGGTGACTCTTCTGTTCAATGCAGCATTGATTGTGGTGTATTAGAGGTATTTGTCTGGTAGCTTGCCTGGATTGGATGCCCTCATATACTTGGAGCCTTGGCATGGGTGGCTATAAGTCTAGGCTCATCTGGGCCTCTTTCCTCTTCATGTTGTCTCAGAACTTTTCCATATGATCTAACAAGGTAATTGCATTTCTTAAAGGGGACTCAAGACTCCTGTAGACTATATTGGGACCTAGCAGATGTCTTACAGACTAGGCCCACAACTGAGATATTGTCGCCTCGCCATACTGCAGTTAAAACATCTACACACCAGCTCTCTATGAGACAATTCTCAAAAAAATGTGAACTTTTAAAAAATTTTTCCACAACCACATATTCTAAACTGGTCATAGTAATCATTGGTGAAACTAATTCTTGGATAATCCAAGGTGACAAAAGACATATAATAAATAAAGAAGGGATATCTTTTAAAAGGGTATCTTCTTATTTGTAGGAATAGTCTTTTGCTGCCTCCACGCTTTGGGGTATCAGTAGAGAGAGAGAATATAAACAGGATTCTTCACAAAGTTTTTTTTTAATTACTTTTTTTTTTTCACATAGGGGAAGCTGACAAAAATATAAAACTTGTTCTAAAGCACAATAGGAGTAAGTTTCTTATGAATGATGAGCATAGGTCTTCAAGTGTTACATATTTATAAGAAGAATGAGATTAGTGTCAGCCCAGTGTCTGGAGAAGCCAAAGGGAGGAGACACTGAAATAGAATTTATAGGATAAGACTGAAGAGAGGTGGTAGCAGTGGGTATAGATAGCCTGGTCCTATCATATTGGGGAGATCAAAGGAAATGTGTTTTTCCTTTGGCTGACTGGCTAATTGTAAATTTTCAATTTCTGTTGTCAATAAATTGCTTCCTACTATCTTGCCACTGCACATTAATTTCATGAGGGATGGAATATGATTCTTAAAATCTTAATTTGCAACCCATGACATACTAGGTATTTTTCCTTCGGATATTGAATTAATATTCTGTAATAAGTATTATTTTAAATAAAAAGACAATAATTAACTGCATATAGACTGATACCAACTAAATGGAACAGATAAAAGTATGTTCTCTCTAAAGTATTATATTAATGTAAATAACTTTGCTTAAATATTAAAGAATAATTATAAATTTAAATAAAAGAATGAGAATCCTCTATTTACTTAAAATGAATCTAGGTCACAAAGGTGTGATTTTAGGTTTAGAGAAAAATCAAATGGAAAGATACAGGTATCTTCCTTATACCTCCCATTCTTAGATAGGCATAGCCCCCTGTTTTAATTATACGATTATATGTCCTCCACCAGAGTGGTACATTTGTCTCAATTGATGAATCTACATTGATACATCATGATCACTCAAAGTCCATAGTTTACATTAGAGTTCACTTTCCTTTTGTAACTTCAATGAATTCGGATGAATGTATAATGACATGTATCCTTCATTATATCATGTAGAGTATTTTCATGCTGTAAAAAATTCTCTGTGCTTCCCCTATTCATAACTGTTTCCCCCTAACTCCTGGCAGACACTTTTCTTTTTGCTGTTTACATAGTTTTGTTTTTACAGAATGTCAGAGTTGAAATCATATGGTATATATCCTTTTCAGATTGGTATTTTTCACTTAGTAAAATGCATTTAAGGTCCCTCCATGTCTTGGGGCTTGATAGCTCATTTATTTATAGTGCTTAGTAAATATTCCACTGTTTAGACGTACCACAGTTTTCATTCACCTAATGAAGGATATCTTGGTTGCAATTATGTATGAAGTTACAATAATCATGTGTGTGCAGGTTTTCACACTCGTGTGCACCATTGCTGGCTAATATGGTAAGACTATGTTTAGTTTTGTAGAAAACAGCCAAACTATGCCCCATGGTGGCAGCAACATTTGTATTCCCACTAGCAATGAATGACAGTTCCTCTTGCTACGTATCGTTCCCAGCATTTGGTGTTGTTAATATTTAAGATTTTGGCTATTCTAGTAGGTATGTAGTGGCATCTCAATATTGTTTTACTTTGCAATACTCTAATGACCCATGATATGGAACATCTTTTTCCAATGCTTGTCATCTGCGTATCTTCTTTGGTGAAATGTCTGTTCAGATACCTTGCCCACTTTTTTTAATAGAGCTGTTCATTTTCCTATTATTGAATTTGAAGAGTTCTTTGTGGGTTTTTTTTGTTTTTTAGTTTTTATTATGTTCAGTTAGTCACTGTATAGTACATCATTAGTTTTCGATGTAATGTTCAAGGATTCATTAGTTGCATGTAATACCCAGTGCTCATCACAATACGTGCCCTCCTTAATACCCATCACCGGGCTAACCTATCCCCCCACCCCCTCCCCTCTGAAACCCTCGGGTTGTTCTTTTTTTATATTTTGTATAACAGTCCTTTATCACGTATGTCTTTTCGCAAATATTTTGTCCCAGTCTGTAGCTTGTCTCCTAATTCTCTTGACATTGTCTTCTGTAGAGGAGAACTTTTTAATTTTAGTCAATTTTCTTTAATTGATGGTGACTTTGGTGTTATATCCAAAAAGTCACCTCCATTTGTGACAACATGGGTGGACCTAGAAGGTATCATGTTAGGTAAAATAATAATCCAAGTCCACTTTCAAATAACACTTCACAGGTAGTGAGAGTACTTTATAATTATAAAATAATCTCAATTTCTCCTTCTCTTCTATGTTTCACTTATGTCATTAATTTCATTGAACAAACCATTATCTGTTAGATCATTTAAAAATAAGAAAAATGAAAGTATTTATTTACCTTCACCTATTCCATATCTGATGATCTTCCTTTCTTCATGTAGATTTGGAATTCTGACTGTTTCATTTTCCCCTCTCTCTGAAAAACTTCTTTTAACATTTCTTGCGAGGCAGTTCTACTGACAACTAATTCCCTCAATTTTTGTTTGTCTGAGAAACTCTTTATTTCTCCATTACTTTTGAAAGATAATTTCTCAAGATACAGAATTTCTAGGTTGGTAGGGTTTTTGTTTTGTTTTGTATTTCTCTTAATATTTTAAATATTACAGTTCACTCTCTTTGTGTTTGCATGGATTGTGAGGAGGAGTCAAATGCAATTCTTATTTTTGCTTTTTTAATAGGAAAGGTGCTGTTTTCCTCTGACTCCTTCCAAGACTTTTTCTTTACCTTTTATTTTCTGCTCTTTGAATATAATGTTCCTTTAGCATTTATCCTAAGTGGTGTTCTGTGAGTCACAGATACATGATTTGGTGTCACAATTATTTTGGGGAGGGGCGCCTGGGTGGCACAGCGGTTAAGCGTCTGCCTTCAGCTCAGGGCGTGATCCCGGCGTTATGGGATTGAGCCCCACATCAGGCTTCTCTGCTATGAGCCTGCTTCTTCCTCTCCCACTCCTCCTGCTTGTGTTCCCTCTCTCGCTGGCTGTCTCTGTCGAATAAATAAATAAAATCTTAAAAAAAAATTATTTTGGGGAAATTATCAGTCTTTATTGTTTCAAATATTCTACTGTTCCTTTCTCTTTCTTCTACTCTTAATATTCCCATTATGCAGGTGGGACATTTTGTAGTTGTCCCACAGTTCTTGGATATTTTTTCTTTTTTTCTCTTTGCTTTTCAGTTTTGGAGATTTCTACTGAGATACCCTCAAGCTCAGAGATTCCTTCCTCTGTTGAGTCTAGTCTACTAATAAGTCCATCAAAAACACTCTTCATTTCTTTTATAGTGTTTTGGATCTCTAGCATTTATTTATTCTTTCTTAGGATTTCCATTTCTGTGCTTACATTGCCCGTCTATTCTCACATGTTGTCTATTTTATCCATTAGAATCCTAAGCATATTAACCATAGGTGTTTTATATTCCCGAAATGTTAATTCCAACATCCTTGTTGTATCTGTTTCTCATTCTGATCCTTGCTCTGTCTCTTCAAACTGTGCTTTTTGCCTTTTAATATGCCTTGCAGTTTTGTTTTTGCTTTTGTTTTCCTTGATATCTGGACATAATGTATTGGATAAAAAGAATTGTAACATAGACTTTTAGAAACATGATAGTGTGTTGGTGGAGGGTACATTGTCTATAGTCTGTAGTCCTATGATCAGGGATTGGCTTTCAGTCTTTCCATGAGCCTGTGCTTCTGGTATATAAACTTCACAGGTGTGGGGTGTCTTGTGTCAGTTGGGCAACCAACTCTTGATTTTGGCTCAGGTCATGATCTTGGGGTTCTGGAATTGAGCCGCACGTCAGGCTCCATGCTTAGCAGGGAGTCTCCTTGGGGATTCTCTTTCTCCCTCCCCCTCCACCCCTCTCAAATAAATAAATCTTTAAAAAAATTAAAAAATAAACTTTGCAAGTGCTTCTTAGCTCCCACTCCTTTCCTTGGGTGGGACAGGATGGCTGAATGTGTTAGTAGAGTTGGGTATTTTCCTTCTTCCATGTGAAAGGACACAGTAGGGTCATGTTGGGTATTTTGCTTCTCCCAGGTTAGTCAGGCTCTGAAAAAAAAGGCCAATGGTTTAAACTCTAGTAAAATAGTTTCTCCTGAAGGCAGGCTTTGTTAAGAAGAACGGAATACTGGTGCATATCAAAATGGTTATGTTTCTCCTCCACATCAGGAAAGCATGAGAGGAATTTTCTCTAATATTCACTGTGAAATATGGTCAAGGACCTGGAGGTAAAAGTTACAAACTTTCATTCCTCCTATGACAAAGTTCCCCTGGAGTTTTTAACTCAGACTGGTCTACACTGACCCTTCATAAATTTGTCTACTGCAGTTTAGGTTTTCCTCCCCAAAACTGGTTCCTGCAATGGTTTCTGCTCATGGGTTTCTCCTAGAGAAAATTGTAATTCTCTGCATCTGTCTGTCTGTCTCTAAAGTTTTGGGAGCAGTCATTTTCCCTATGACATCATTTCTCTAACATATCTAAGACTTTTATTTTTTTCTCTTTTTCAAGCTTTTTACTTGCTGGTATGACAGTAACAACTTCCAAGCTTCTCACATGTCTAGCTGGAATCCAGAAGTCCAAGACATATTCTAAATCATGAAAAGTACAATGACAAACCATGTCTCCCCCCATCACTGCATACTAATTCAACATTAGGGATTTAGCACTATCTTCATGTCAAATGGATTGATCACCCAACTAACTGCACATAAACATTTTCTTTTCATATTTCTTCTTATAAATCAATATTTCAAAAACATTTTGTCCATGCACTTCTATTAGTAAAATAAAAACTGGAATACTGGCTCCTAATATGTCTACATTTATTTATAGTTTTTAAAAATTATATGTATAATACCAAGTCAATATCTATTTTAACATTATAATACATAGATAAGATAGACATGAAAATGATACTAAATAATGTGTGTACATGTGCACACATGCACACAAATACATAAATTTATCATTTCTATATAAATACATAAAATTTCTAATTTCTACTTTCTAATGATTCCTGCACCATAATCACAATGGATTATCCTGAAAGTTCCCTGGGTTGAATGGGTTTGAGATCATGATCTAGATAACTATTTAAAAGTTCACATTATCCTTACATATAGCCTCTTATGTCTCTAAAAAGAAAACCTTGAATCTCATGTTTCATGATATATGTTAGATAAACTGTGATTTTCAAAAAGTACATTCTATGTGCTATGAATACCATACAAATTATTAGAATCCAAAGGACAAGACTATTAAAAGAATTCCCAACAGGGTACCTTGGGAAGTGTTTTATGTGATTTGTACTCAACTGGGAAAGACTTGAGAAATCATATTGCTCTCTCCAGAGGTTTTTTTTTTTTTTTTTTTCAGCAGATAATAAATCCCACAAGTTTCTACAAATTCCCTTTGTCATTACTTTTTTTTTTCCTATTATCCTGGTGCCCCAGGAGTCTAGGATTGCTAGGGGGGATATTTCAAGTACTGAAACATATTTTATATCACAAAAATTACCTTAAATAAAACATTATATACCCATATGTATATATGTATGTATGACATACACAAATGCACATATATGTAATCAAAGTAAGACAATTTTCCCTATATTTTTATATAATACATTTTAAAGAACTATTATTTTTTAAGTATTCAGCTATCAAACTATATAATAAAGAATCCAGTAAAGTCAGCACAAATTTTTCCTTATGTAAAAGCATCCACTTTTTGCGTTTCCAATAGTATCCCAATTCATATATGGATATCTTAAACTTTTCATTCTTTGTGTGTGACAATATAGAATTTTCTATACAAAGTGCCATTTAATAGTAGAAATTATACTTGGAGTGTGCACATACTTTGTATAAATATGTGTTATTTTTAAATTTATCACTAGTATGACTCAAACTGCCAGTTAAAAACTACAGTTCAAATGAAAATGATCTACCTTTAAGAAAACAGACTGAGTATATTTGAAATTGTGGAAAGAGGTATAATGATAACAGATAATAATGTGAAAAAAACATATAGCAAAATTATGCCTGTCAGTGCTGAAACATGGGCTGCAATGGTTGCACATGCATGGTTAGAAATGAGTCAAAACTAGGTTTTTGGGTGTGGGAGGAACACCTTAAATAACAGATAAATGCAAATAATTTGCTTCTGAGAGTCAAGTATGTCAGTAAGGAACAAAAATAATAAAAAAAAATCATGAAGTTCTCTAGCAAGTGAATACTCTTACTCTTTCAAAACACACCCACATACGCAATGATTTAAATAATCCAAGGCTGTTTTATTAAAATATTAAGTGAATTAAAAACAAAAGGCAAAGATGCTTATTTTAAGTAGATACTATAAAACCATTTTGATATTCCATCCCCTTATCTTCCTGGTCTCATGGCATCCTATATTTTAATCATCATAATTTCATGATGCTGTACAGTTTGCCTCATTACCATTGTTTTCCCTGAACAAACTATAGTCTCCTTGAAGACCAGGGTCGTGTTTTACATGATAATTGCTGGGTGTTTGGAGTTAACACATTGTGGTCTGTAATAAATAGCTTCATGTAAGTGACTAAATGGAGAAATAACGGAATGAATGAATGGATGAATGAATGAATGAATGAATGAATGAATATGTTATACTATTCTTAAATTTGAGTATTTTTCTATTTAAAGTATTTTCCCAAATACAGATCTCTAAAGTAGAAGCCAGATGATCAGGGATATTACCAATGCAACTTGCAGGAAACACAACAAACACAAAATTGTCTCTGAGAGTCAATATCAAATACAAAAGAATGATATATGTCATCCAACTGCACATTAGTATGAAGCAGAAATTTTGAAAAAATGACAAATAATATTGGCTGAAGTGTCAACATGCTTAAGGTGAAGGACAGATGAATTTGGTAGGGAATAGGGTGATTGTGCCATCATTAAAACAGAAATATCATATTGCCCTTTCACAAATCTAGGATGATTCGGTTTTCTCTGTTTGAAAAAGTGAATGTGTTTTTAAAAATAGATATTCTGTATGAGATAGATATGAAAGTTTTTCACAATAGTTTTATATAAATTTATAAAAAAAATAAAAGAATATATCAGATAATCAGCCCAGTGAAGCTTTCAACACTAATAAGACATTTCCAGAGGCATAGCTGGCAGCACAATTCCCTGACAGGTTCTTTCTGGGATGGACTATCCTTGGGAGTTTGATATCTTAGTTCTCCCATGCCAAGTGAAAGAGGAAAAAGAAGAGAGGTGTTAAACACCAAATGCCAAGTCACACCAACACCTGTGTTTGAGGGGTGTGCTTGACTTGGGGGTTAAGGATGCTTGCATATGTCTTTTGTGTATCTGTCACATTCATATTTTGTTAGATATAATCATTATCAATCTAAAGTTTTCAAAGAACATTATGAAAGGCATTGGTTTTATTGAAATCATTAACAATAAAAGTGGGTTTTTCCCTTTTTTAAAATTTTGCTATATGTATAGACTTAGAATGTTTACAAATTATGTTTTTTTTTTGTAGGTTTCCTAAGAAAAGTCACAAAAAGAATTTACCATCTGAAATTCTATGGAGGCTTAAACCTATTCTAAAACAATAACATAGAAAAAAAATTAAATCTGTTTCATTCATGTGGATAGTAAACCCGCTACTCAGAATACAGTGTATGAGCTATCACTACAGCTGACCCTCAAACAACATGGGTTTGAACTGCGTGGGTCCACTTATATGTGGATAGTTTTCAATAAATACAGTACAGTGCTATAAATGTATTTCTCCTCCTTGTGATTTTCTTTCTTTCAAGATTGTAATTATTTATTTGAGAGAGAGAGAGAACATGAGGGGGGGACAGAGGAGGAGGCAGAAGCAGACTCCCCACTGAGCAAGGAACCTGACGCAGGACTCGATCCCAGGACCCAGAGATCATGACCCGAGTCAAAGGCAGACACAACCAACTGAGCCACCCAGGCACCCCTTCCTTGTGATTTTCTTAAAAATATTTTCTTTCCTCTAGCTTATTTTATTGTAAGAATACAATATATAATACATACAACATACAAAATGTATTGACTGTTATCAGTAAGGCTTCTGCTCAACAGTAGGCTATCAAAATCCTTAAGTTTGGGGGGAGTCAAAAGTAGTGCGCAAATTTTCAGCTGCATAGGGGGTTGTTGTCCTTAACCACCATGTTATTCAAGGGTCAACTGTATTAGTAGAAGTAATAGTTATAGTAATACTATTAAAAAGGTTGTCTCGATGGGTGCTTGTGCATATGAAATGTTAGTTCAAAAGCAGTTATAATTTACACATAAAATATCTAGTTTAAATTTGTATAAAATAAATACATATTGGATAATTCAGATTAAAAATGATTTCCATAGTAACTAGCTAATTGGAAAATATTTTGGATTATGTTTTGAGGGGAGGTCAGGACAAAATAGCAATATAAAGACACATTTTAATATTTTCCAGTTTTTCACCTTACTTAAAATATCTAGAAATTGACAGAATATGACTGGGATTAGGAGTTAATGAGAATTAAATATGTATAGTAGTAAGGCTATTATAATGTTAAATGCCATGGTTTGAAAAACAATTCTGCTTGAACATCTTAAAATTCCACAATATTAACCTGGAATGATAAGTAGAGTATTCCTACAGATAATTGTTTACTATCTTTCATACAAGTCAAAATGAATAATAGATATTAATATTAAATGGGTAAAGGAGAATAAGGAACCAAATAATAATTTTACCACTAGTCATTAACCACAACAGTAACAAATACATAGCTAAAGACCAAAAGCTACATGACGTAAGGCAATACCAAATCCTTAACAAACTTCACGAACAAAGAAATAGCTAAGCGTATAGTCTAATATATGTATATACACAGAGCTATATATATATATGACAAAGGTTTTAGAAAGTTTTAATGAAAACAGTAATAAAAAAATTGGACAAAATTTATCGTCGACTGAAATCTTACATATTAAAATAAATGTCTGTTGCACTGAAATAGCCCAAAATGTGTTCTAATAAAATAACATGATTATTTGGATATAAGTTTCACGGATGATTTTTTTTTCTCTTTATAGTTTTCTGTGTTAGCCATACTTTTATAACAACAATAAATTATTTCTAATATAAAGAATCAAATCTTACAAAAAATCAAAACCTGAGTTTTAAGTCATTAAGCCCTACAGTGATATTAACCTCAAAATTATATATTTGTATTTTCTAATATTATTTTAATTCTTATATATGTCCAATACAATGTTTAGAAAAAAATGATATATTTTAACACTATATAATTTAGTTTTGGTTCCACAGAAAATAAACATACATTTGCAATGGATATCATTGAAAAGAATTTTTTTTCTTCTTAGACATTACCTTTTCTGACTTCTATCACTGAAGTCTAAGAGTCTAAGAGTGAAACAAATGACATTAATATACTGTCATAGCTAAATTTAGTTTCTGGTATAAAGTGAGAAAGAAAGAAAATTTAATACAAGAGAATGTGATTTGTACAAACCATCCATCATATTGTCATACTATAGGCAAATATTTCATGATAATCTAATCAATTTTTGAAAATCACCTTTTAGTATAGAATATATATATATCTTAATGCAGCTGTGTTTTATATTTACTAGCAGAAAAATATGATATTTAAAATGGCCCGCTCTTTAAAGAACATTTTAGTGGCATGAACAGCATCTTTGTATTTTTGGAACTGAAAATCTTTATCTATGGACTACTTGGTTGCAGCAATATGAGAAACAATCACGATGAAACCATGGACATTTGCTCAGCTTATTTTCTATATTAGCAGGGCCTTTCTATTTAGCTGTTTTTATCAACTTGACTTTATTATTTTTGGAAAATTTGCATAGAAAGATAGATGTAACAATTACCACAAACTTAGTCAAATAACATAAATCATAAAACTCAGAATTGAGGATAAATTATTAGCTTATTGTCTCACATTCTGTAGGCCAGATATCGGGCTGGACTAGCTTTGTTGGTTTCTTGGCTTAGGGTATCCCAAGGCTGAAATCAAAATGCTGTCTGAGTAAGGGTTTTCTCTAGAAGTCTGCAGAAAAATCTACATCCAAGCTAGCTCATTAAGGTTGTTAATAGAATTTAGTTTCTTGCAGTTACAGGGCTAATGTCACTATTTGTTTCCTTGCTGTGGCGTGGGAGATGCTCTTAGCTTCTAGGCCATTGTATTCTCCGTTAAGGACCCCCTCCATCTCAAGCCAGTTATTATACTTTGAATCCTTCTAATGCTTCAAATCTCTCTTGTTTCCCTTTCCACCACAAATCTGATAAAGGGTTTTGCTTTTAAATCACTCATCTAGTTATATTGGGTGTACCTAGACAATCTCTCTTGTGATTAACCCAAAATCAACTGATTAATAAACCTAATTACATGTGCCAAATCCTTTGCTACATAATGTAACACAATCATTGGGGGCATCATATCTCATCATACTCACAGTTACATGGATTCTGGTGGGAAAACTTAAGGCGGCACTTTGGAATTCTGCCTATCATAATTAAAGTTGGAAATAATTTTATTGTTCATTTTAGAAACTTCCAGAAAACCCAACATCCAATATGGCTCAGGAACAAAAACAAAGAAATAGGACCTGTGGGATCATCCTGAGGGTATCTTCATCAACACTACTTGTTCCAATATGCTGCAGAAAATGTCTAAGAGTTCATTGCCCTTTTAGGAAGACACAGAATGACTTAATGAGACAATGTGTGCATCCAGGAAAGGAAAAGAGTTTCCTTTCCAGGGTATGTGGAACTCTTTGCTGCTCCACAAGCGGCAACGAGCATCACACCTGATAGAGGAACAAGGCATGCAGCACATCTCCTGGCCAGATAGGCCAAAGTGAATTCAACCAATCACATGATGACTTAACAAATGAAGGCCAGGTTTACTTCACTGACACTGGGGTGATCGCTAAACACCCTGGAATGATGAGAGGGGACACATGAAGTGGGAAGAAACACAGCAGACTGTGACTAGACCATGAACTTGGAAAAGAACTAGGACATTAATCAAATCACTGCATCTGACTAAATATGTTGAATTGAAATAAAATAATTTTGCTTAGGCAGATTGGAGAAAGAAAAGCAAATGTGAGTTTACTTACCAAAAAAAAAAAAAAATCCCCTTTTCCCACATTTTAATTTTGGGGCATAGATTAGATTCTGCTTCAGTTCCAAGAGATATGGTAAACACACAAAAAAGAAAAAATTATCTTGACAATCTGTAGGTTCTGTGAAATCTAAGGGTTCTCCTATCCCGCCCTCTTCTTTATAGCCACTGTATAATTGTGATGTGCACATCTACCCTCTGAAATTTATAGTATTGGAAAATCTCAGACAAGCACTCTTGGATGAACAAATATATAGATAGATCATCCTTGATGTCAGCAACTCCCACACACTCTGTGTGTGTTTATGTCTGTATCAGGTTTACAATTTCTGAAGAACAGGAATACGAGTCAAATTGTCCCCAATCATTTGTTAATTGGTCAGTTTAAAATGTCATGAAATTGTCATCCTGATCACTTGTGAGCAATGAGGGGGTGATGAATTCAGTTATTGACTTGGCTTTAAAAAACAGAAATAGTGAGAAAAAAGCTGCTTTTAAAATCTTGGTTACTTCAGAACTGCAAGCAAACAGAAGTATTAGAGTTAATGCATCTTCCTTTCAAAGAAGAGAGGAATCTGCAGGAAAATACACCTGTTATTTATCTCTTGCTGAGATATATCCTCAAAATCTCTTTGAAAGAGTTCCTATAAACTAATCCATATTGTGACATCCTTTTCAAAAGCCCTGCATACATAAAGTCTAAAGGGGGAGGGGGGGTCATTTCAATGTACTGAAAGTCTCACTATGTATCACAATATGTATTTTCCAATCCTTTTTATTCTGACCTTCTCTTTTTTTTTTTTTAAGTCATACTTTACTTTTCAATTTCCACTGGCTTTATTCTAACAAAAGTGCTGCTGAGAGTAGGTGAGACTTTTGTAAAATATATAACCTCACTCATATCTTTAGCCATTCTCCATTCTCCCTCTGACCCTGCCAAAATACAAGACACTAAAAGTTTCACTAAGTGGAGGAAAAAATTTATGTAACTAATAAAGATATTTAATCATCATAATAGTTCATACTTATGTAGTATTTCACATCATCTTACTGTGTTTATACCTCAGCAGAAAACTATCAGAGTGATTTAGAATTTATAATTGTGATGTGCACATCTACCCTTAGGGTCTGGGGGAACAAAGATAAAGAAGTTAATGTCCCTGACTCAAAATAGCTCAAACCCTAATGAGATATGGAGACGAACAAGTATCTATAGGAACTTTTTATAGTACAAAGACTTTAGGGAGTCCAGAAGAAGGTTTCCTATAGCACTTTGACTCCCTGATTCAGAATCTCTCAGGACTTCATTCAGCTTAGGGCCAAATCCTAGAGAAAGAGGAGGGCTTTTCAAAGTAGAAAGATAAGTGAAGAGACACTCTCAAGAAGAGAGTGAGAAAGACCAGAAACAGCATGGTGGAAGAAATCTGCTCCTATTTGCTGAGAGTAATGTTACAACATCTGAAATGAAGCTGAAGAAGAATGAAATAAATCACAGAGGACCTATGTCACAACCCAAAGTCTACATTATATTATTTCAAAGGCCATTAAGAACTTCAAAGAAGGTTTTCAAAAAGAAGTGATATAACCTATTTCCAATTTCTATTTCACATATATGAAGAAGTAATATAGGATGGATAGTGATTACATTAACTGCTGGACTCTTGAAATAGATCAGTTGTGTTCAATTTCCAGCTCTGCCACACGTTAGCCCTGTGTACTTGGGTAACTAACGTAGTACTCTGTGCCTCAATCTCATCATCTCGTGTCAAGCGAATTACATTGAGTTAATATGCTAACTGGAATTTAAATAAAAACTTGAAACAAAAAAAAATTTTAATTAAAAAATAAAAACTGAGTTACTATAGAGTACTTAAAATGATGCTTGAAATAAAAATGTGATAGACTAGTTAGCTATCTAAATAATAACTGTTAATACTATCATCAGTTATTGTTTTTATTTTTTAGGAGGTACAATAACACTGTATGCAGAAAAGCCATATTAGAAGAATATGGTAATATTTTAAGGAAGAGAGAGCTGTATTTCTGGTTTTAGTCATTTGGTTAGAGAAAAAGATGGACTAAAAAAAAACCTTAAAGATGCAAAATTAATATATGACAGTTATTGAAAGTCAAATTTGCTTCTGTTAAAAGATAAACTGAGGGGCGCCTGGGTGCCTCAGCCATTAAGCATCTGCCTTCAGCTCAGGTCATGATCCCAGGGTCCTGGGATCGAGCCCTGTATCGGGCTCCCTGCTCAGAGGGAAGCCTGCTTCTCCCTCTCATACTTGCCTTGCTTGTGTTCCCTCTCTCGCTGTCTCTCTCTGTCAAATAAATAAATAAAATCTTTAAAAAAATAAATAAACTGACGCATATTAAAAATTTTATTTGAGCAAAAATTGATTCCACTTGGGTAGTGCCAAACTAGAAACTCTGGAAAAGACTTTTATAGAGAAAAGGTGGCAGCAAAGCAAGAAATTATTTATTGGCTATTAAAGCCTCATTGGTATTTGTGATTAGTTGTCTCTAGGTTTAAAGTTTGTACCCTTGGGGCATTTACAAGGTTAGATTTTAGTTCACTAACATAGGCTACCACAGCGTTAGAGCCACATCAGTCAAATAACATCCTAGTTTAATTAATTACACACTTCTCATATATGTAGTTTGACCAATTGGTTGGGTGCCGTCTGAAATAATGAATACAAGGACAGGTGTGTAACAAGGATATTTAAAAAATTCTCTTTTGGAAAATATTAGGGTTTTATGAGACTATGGTACTGATAGATAGCAATACTTAGCTAATAATTATATTTACTTTAAAAATGTAAAATTTTACCTTATGGTTGTGAGTTGGCCTTTTAAAATTTTCTCTTATTAATTTATTTTGTGATTGTGCTGGTAAGAAGGGATGAATGCTGGGAGATTTTTGTAAATGTGTTACTAAAATTTGCTTCACTAAGGAAGAAACAAAAATTAGTCTACTACTTTTTACTAACTTAATATAATAAATAATAATAATATTGCTTTTGTTTAAATGACACTGGAGGTTACAGAATAAGAAAGGAGGGTAACACTGATTAAAAAATGATTATGGGTCGGGGCAGGATTATTATGTTGTGCATTTTGCTTACGCAAATAATAATAAATTAAAATTTAAGATCAGTATTCATTATTTCTATCTTAATTTTTATTGTAAGAATGATGGATAACAACTTCTTAATCCTAGAAATTTAAAATGTATCTTTTGCACACAGACATATGGGTCAATAATGGTTTTCCTGGCTCACCCTGCTTTGCCTTCAGGCTGAGATTTGGGTTCAGGTCTATTCCATTTGTCTCCTCATTTTAGGACCAATGACTGTTTTCCTTCATAGTGGGTTAGAAAAATATGAGAGTAAACCAAAACTTAAAAGCACATCTAAATTTGTTTCTCTCATCAAGTTCCCTTGTAAAAACAACTCACCTAGCTAAGCCAAATTTCAAGGTGACAGGAAAATGTACTCCATCTGTTCTAGTGAGAAACACAACAGAAAATTCACATGGCCAAGGGTATGGATCTATACTTCCATTATAGGAAGGAAATTAAAGGTTGACAGTGATAATCCATTCTATCATATTTACTCTTTGTTTTTTTAATAAATAACAAATAAATAGAAAGCAAGTTTTATTTCAAACTATTTAAACTTATTTATTATAAACGAAGTCTGAAAAAAAACCATGTGAGAAGGTATTAACATGTGCTCCACCATAAATTCTTCTAGCCAGAGTCTAAGCTAAATGGGACCAAGTATAAATTAAACCTAGACAAATTTATGACAGACTGCATGGCGTGAAAAGAGCCATTTCAGGAGCTTCAACATTTAAGATGTAGATGAAATAAGAGAGATCATGAAAAAGATTAAAGTCCTGAAACACAGAGGGAGAATCACAACAGATGGAAGAGAGAGCTCAAAAAGAGAAGAAGCACTGATTAAAGATGAGAGTAAAAGTAACTTGAAGACTGACAAATATCTATTAGATGTGGCGGTTAGGAGTTCATTAATGGCCTTAGCAATGAAATTAATGCAAATCATTTATTGCTTTACAATTTCCAATTTAAAATAAATAATAAAATTCAAATATTTTACCAGACCAAGATAAATAAAAATTGATTAGACAAATTAATTTTCTTGACAGCTTAGGATGACTGAACAGCATTTGAAAACATAATTCAACCTCTTTATTTATGATGACTGATGGGAAGAACAATAATTTTTATTTTTATTTTTTTAATAATCATTTTTTTATTATGTTATATTAGTCACCATACAGTACACCCCTAGTTTTTGATGTAAAGCTCCATGATTCATTACTTGCATATAACACCCAGTGCACCATGCAATATGTGCCCTCCTTAATACCCGTCACTGGCCTATCCCGATCCCCCACACTCCTCCCCTCTAAAGCCCTCAGTTTGTTTCCCAGAGTCCATAGTCTCTCATGGTTCATTCCTCCTTCTTTTTACCCCCCTTCCTTCTTCCCTTTCTTCTCCTACTGATCTTCCTACTTCTTATGTTCCATAAATGAGTGAAACCAATGGTAATTGTCTTTCTCTGCTTGACTTATTTCGCTTAGCATTATCTCTTCCAGTCCCGTCCATGTTGCTGCAAATGTTGTGAAATCATTCTTTTTGATGGCTGAGTAATATTCCATTGTATATATGGACCACATCTTCTTAATCCAGTCATCTGTTGAAGGGCATCTCCGCTCCTTCCACAATTTGGCTTTTGTGGACAACCCTCTATGAGCAATTCAGTAATGTGGCGGGATACAAAATCAATGCTCAGAAATCAGCTGCATTTCTATACACGTACAATGAGACTGAAGAAAGAGAAATTAGGGAATCCATCCCATTTACAATAGCATCAAATTTCATACTTTATCTCAGAATTAACTTAACCAGAGATGTAAAGGATCTATATTCTAGAAACTACAAATCATTCTTGAAATACACTGAAGAAGACACAAAAAGATGGAAAAATATTTCATGCTCATGGATCAGAAGAATTAACATAGTTAAAATGTCTATGCTACCCAGAGCAATCTACACTTTCAATGCCATCCCAATCAAAATACCAATGACATTTTTCAAAGAACTGGAACAAACAGCCCTTAAATTTATGTGGAACCAGAAAAGGCCTCGAATTGCCAAGGAATTGTTGAAAAGGAAAAACAAAGCTGGGGGTATCACATTGCCTGATTTCAAGCTATACTACAAAGCTATAATCACAAAGACAGCATAGTACTGGCACAAAAACAGGCACATAGACCAATGGAACAGAACAGAGAACCCAGAAATGGACCCTCGGCTCTTTGGGCAACTAATCTTTGACAAAACAGGAAAAAACATCCAGTGGAAAAAAGACAGTCTCTTCAATAAGTGGTGCTGGGGACATTGGACAGCTACATGCAAAAGAATGAAACTTGATCACTCTCTCACACCATACACAAAGATAAACTCCAAATGGATGAAAGACCTTGATGTGAGACAGGAATCCATCAAAATCCTAGAGGAGAACATAGCCTGCAACCTCTTTGACATCAGACACAGCGACTTTTTTCATGACACATCTCCAAAGGCAAGAGAAACAAAAGAAAAAATGAACTTGTGGGACTTCATCAAAATAATAATTTTTTTTGATAAAACAAGATAAAAAAGAGATCAATAACTTCTATCAAATGCTTAATGGCTTCAAATTTCATAAAGAAATGTCATAAATGCTAATTATAATCACTACCCTCATACTTCTAGAGATAAAAATAAACTTAAGCAACACATTCCTAATATAAAACTTTCTATACTTCACTCAAAATGTAATTGTTTTCCAGACAATACTTCAGTCGTGTTGCTTTGTATAACTTTAGAAACATCTGACATAGTTGAAAACATATGATGCATAAGAATAACTATAAACATTGTGTTCTTGTTTTCTTCTTTGCTTAGATTTATTTGTAATAATAATTACTTTTATATAAAACATGTAACTTATTTGTTCAGAGTTGTTTTTTGAATTTATTTCTTCTCATGTGTTCATTTCCACAGTTACATTTTTAAGGATATAATTTTATTACTAAGAATTAGTGGATATTGGTCTGTAATTTCTTTTAAAATATTTAATTTTTCCTGAACTATATCTAATACAATACAGAGAAAAATGTTCATTTACATTAATGTCAAATATGTGTGTGCGTATACACATAACCAACAGCTTGTTATAATCATATCACCATTAGTCAAAATCAAAGAAAAAAGAGATATTTTCCATTAGTAATTTTGAAATATAAACATAAATCTTGATAAAAATAGTATTTTAAATTTTAGATGTGCCTGAAATGATTGAAAAAAGAGATCCACTTTGAGAAACAAATATGTATATTTTAGGATCTCCAAATCTGTAAAAGACACATTTATCTTAGACATCCAAAAAGAACCCCAAAGCTATCATTGCACAGTTCATCTTTCTAATCTATAGGGAAGTGTGTAATACAGATAAGAACTTTAAAAACTCTGATATAATATAAATACATGCTTATATTTCTTTCTCACTACATATATATTGCATTCACCTCCATTAAAGGTATGAAGATAAGTTTCTTATTTCTCAACCAAATCATAAAAGATTTTCACTTACTTGAACTAACATATATTTAACATTTTTCTCTTTCTTTTATTTCTTTAAAATTTCAGCAAGTATTTGCTGATCCTCTTCTCCATATGAGACACTGTACTAACTTTCCCCTACTCTGATGTTTTATTGTTATATTCATGAAAGGTATTTGATCAACATTATGGCTACTGTGCTTTTTTTGCTCCTTATAATGAGTATGAGTCAGTCCATGTCACAATACCCATTGAAAGTTATATAGGAAATACAATTGTTCCAGTAACTGTGGCTGCATAACTAATTACTCTAAAACTCAGACGTAACATAACCATGTATCATCCTATGGATTATATAGGCCAGGAATTAAGGTAGGACACAGCAAGATAGTTTCTTTTAATTTCCCAAAGGCTAAGGTTTCACCTTGAGGGCTTGAAAGTTGGAATAATTTGAAGGCTCACTAGCTTATTGGCTGACAGCTGATACTGGCTGTTTGCTGAGACCTCAGTTGGGACCATCACTGGAATACCTACACGTGGCCTCTCCATATGACTAGAATTCCTTGACTACATGGTAGCTAGGTTCCACAGTTGATCATCCAGAGAAAGGGCCGGGTGGATTACTTTTAATGACATAGCCCCAACTCTCAAATAGTGTCACTTCTGTCATGCATATTGTACCTAAGAGTCACAATCCCTCTCCCCCAAGATTCAAAGGGAAGCAAAATAGATTCCAACACTTGATAGGGAAGAGAAGTGGCACTGTTTGGAAGAGTATATGGGAATGGAGATATTGCTGTGGTAACTTGCAAAATCCACTTCAGTACTGAAGCATCAAATGCAGTAATCTCAGGGATGTCAGTCTAAGGGTATTTATTTATGTTTTAATTCTTTATAATTATTTTTATATTTCATATTTTAAATAATAATAATATACTTATTTAAAACAAAAAAGTAATATGTGTGTACATAGTAGGAAAATCATCCACAGATGTCTTATCCAGAGTATAGGAAATAGCGTATTATGTTTTATCATTGTAGTTGTCCTTATAAGTTTATATAGGCAGCGAGGCATGGTAGTAAATATTTTATCCCTGAATGTTTTTTTATTTGACAGTAAAATAATAAAATAAAAGTATCACTGTTTTTCAAAATATTTTTTGTTAAAGTTATCTATATTAGTTTCCTAGAAATTCCGTAACAAGTTACTAGAAACTAGATGGCTTAAATGACATATATTTATTCTCCCACGGTTTTGGAATCCAGAAGTTGGAAACTAAAATGTCAGCAGGCTCTGGGGGAAAATCAGTTCCATGCCTCTCTCTTCTAGCTTCTGGTAAATGACACCAATACTTGTAGATTCATCATTCTAGTCTGCATCGCCATTTCACATGGCCTTATCCTGTGTGTGCCTTCTTTTCTTCTCTTCTAAATACACTTGTCAGGGGATTTAAGATCTATCCAGATAATCCCAGGACGACTTCATCTTGATACGCTTAACTTAAGTACTTCTGCAAAGACCCCTTTTCCAAATAAATTTACACCCACAGGTTCTGAGTAGGCATAATTTTGGCAACACCATCATTTAATCTATTACAATATCAATGGTAATATTTTACCAAAAGTATAAAAAATCTATTAGTACACAAAATGCTCAATTATTCTAAAGGGAAAGCACAGAAAGTTATTTTAGTTTCTCTACTTTCAATAACTTTTTTTTTTCTTTTTCAATATTATTACTATGTGTTGCTAGTCATCATTAATTAAAGTACTTTATAAATTCGGGGAGTTGTTTGCTTTTCTTTCTTTCTTTCTTTCTTTCTTTCTTTCTTTCTTTCTTTCTTTCTTTTTTTTGATGCTGCATTATCATTGAATTAAGGTTAACATAGTTAAACTTAAGGCTAACGTTGTCATACTTTAAAAATTTTACAAAGATCACCATTTACTTGTTCAACTAGTTGATTTAAAATTCTGTCCATATATGGACCAGTAGAGTAAGACACCTACCTGTCTATCATACCTCATTCACCCCAGGAAAACAAAAACAAAAACAAAAACAAAATCATATATATACACACACTCTTTTCCCATTCAATCTCTTTACACCCAACATGGCCTGCAATTGTTCAATTTATACCAAAGCATAGATAATTTATAGTGGAGAAATTAAGTAGATTATAAACAGTGGCTTAATACAACTAATTAATCCCTATCATTCTTAACTTTTTATTAATCTGTACTTGCTGTTGACTTTCCACTTTTCACAAATACTCTTATGTATAGGTGGCCCAATTATTTTACCATAAAAAGCCTTTCTTTCCTGTTTAAGAATGACATGTTATCTATTAAATGCATTCACTAATTTTCACAATTTTTTTCTCAAATTCCACATCTCTACAACATTGTAACTGAGTATGTTAACCCTATGATTTTGAAGGTAAAAGTAAATTAAAACATGATCAACATAAAAGTTAAAATCTTTATTTCTAAGAAAATATCACATTCTTATTTAATATGTATTAAATAGGGAGTATGGCTTTCACACACTCTTTTTAGATGCTTATGATTTAAAACATCCCTTAAATTTGTAGTCATAAAACAAAATATGATTTATGTGTAGTTGTTTTTGTTTAATAGCTCACTGAAATTATTCTTCACTTCAGTATATGTGTATAGGTCTCAGTGGTGACTCCTGGTTAATAACTATAAAAGAATATAGAATTTAACATTGGCACAGATAAATATTTTATATTTAGCATACTCTGTAAACTAATTTTGTGTAGAAAAACAACTTTCAGGTATGGCATATAAAGGGCCAGTTAAGTCTAATTTCATAGAAATGAGAACTTATAGGTAAAAAAGGACCCTGTAAATCATGAACCTAAGGCAAATAGAGTTTTGAAAACTTGTTTGAGTCAGTTCTAAGGCAAGAAACAGAATACTTTGATTTCCAGTTCTATTTTCTTTATATCATTACATTTGAGAAAATGTCCTCAATTTATCCCCCAATTTAACGGGGCTTTACAATTTAGTTACAAATAAATTAATCAACAACACTTAATTTTAGTTTAGGCTTTATTTAGTTTTTACTAACAAGGAAAATTTGATAGAGATTTTTTTCCCAGCTTGAATTATCTCAAAACTTAATAGTAATTTAGACGAGTTAGCTTGAATTATCTCAAAACTTAATAGTAATTTAGGCGAGTTAGCAATAGGATGCTTATTTGGGGGTAGAGGGAGAAGTGTACTAGAATCAAGTGTAAGAGTTTCTAAAGTCACAAATGTAAATGTCGAATTACTATGTTCATACTAGTATGAAACACCTAAAACTAATACAAGATTGTATGTCAAAACGATACTTCAATTAAATATACATTAATTATAAATAAATACATAAATACATAAAAACACACAACCACAACTTGATTCCCAGTGGTGATTAGTTTAAACTGTGCATTAAACATTTTAATGTTTAAATTTCTTAAGTTCTCTTTAAATCGAGAAACTTTTAAAATATTAAAAATAATGGAATGTTCTAGTTAATGTTATAGTGTTTATTATCATTATCACTTTATTAGTTGAATTTCAAAGCTGTGCTTTTAATTGTACTCCTATGTTATTTATAATTGCCTGAAACCATCAGTTAAACTAAAAATAGACTTTTTTTTAGCATAATGACACAACGTTTCTCTGCTTATTTTATGGGAATGTAAAAGAAAGATGAAGTTAGTTATTTTCTTAAATTGGATTTCTCTCTGAAATTCCTTTTGTGCAAAACAATGTCTTGGAAACTGCTTTACATTTTTTAACAAAGAAAATCTATCTTGTTTAATCCAAAAATAAACTAACTACTGATTAACTCAATTAAGAAATGTGTTGTGGGAAATCAGAAGTTTACTTATATTGGTTATTTATAAAGTTGGGAAAATAGTCTTTTTTTTAAAGATTTTATTTATTTATTTGACAGAGAGACAGGCAGCGAGAGAGGGAACACAAGCAGGGGGAGTGGGAGAGGAAGATGCAGGATGACAGCAGAGGAGCCTGATGCGGGGCTCAATCCCAGAACATCGGGATCATGCCCTGAGCCGAAGGCAGACGCTTAACAACTGAGCCACCCAGGCGCCCTGGGAAAATAATCTTCTAACTGGAGTATCCAATTTTGTGAATCCATAGCACAAGTACGTATCATAAAACTATTTTGAAATTTGAAAAAATGTACTTTCATTAGGTTCATAGAATTATAGGGTGTTAACTGCTATTTTAATAAATAATTCATAGCCTGATTAATGTGTGGTATGAATGCATCTAACTTTCAGTGAAATTTTTTCATTGGGTATTAACTAAAAATATCTTCTATAAATAAAAGTACTGTAAATAGAAATTACAATTTATGTAATTTCATAATAATAATTAGTAAAGATTTGACCCTTTCTTATATTTAGTAAATGAGAAACTACAAAATCAATGTTTAATAACTATCAATTAATATTTTAGCTTTATCATAGATATTAATTAATTTAAAAGAAAAATAAAGGGACCCAAATTAGGAAAAAAAACAGTAAATAAAGGCTTCTGGAAAACTTACAATTTCCATTAACTGAAGTATTTGGTAAAATAACTTTCACAATTGAGATATCATATACTATACTCACAAAATACTTTTTTAAAAATTCTGAGCATTTATATAATCATTACTTCTTTTATGTGGTTAAGTCTCATTATTTTTCCCCACATCATAAGATGTAATAAAAGTGATTTAAAAAATACATTATTGGGGTGCCTGGGTAGCTCAGTAGGCCAAGCATCCAACTCTTGATTTTGGCTCAGGTCATGATCTCAGGGTTGTGAGATAGAGCCCCCCATCTGATTCAGCACTGGGTGTGGAGCCTGTTTAAGATTTTCTCTTTCCCTCTCCTTCTGCCCCTCCTGCCCTCAAAAAAAAATACATTATTAGATCACATTTTGGGTCTAATCTTTTTTACTTTCAAGATACAGAATATATGATAGATTATATGTGTATAGTTATTCTCTTCAAATTTTGCATAATTGCCTATCTTACAAGAGAAGACTCCAAAATTAAGATTAAACTGGAGTTTGTAATGATTCACATTATTTGCTACATATATATAGTCATAAAATTTGTGTTTGTTTGGTTTTTTTTTCTTTTTTTGTTTGAGACGAAAGGAGCGTATCTGTGCATGGTGATGTAATGTGGTTACTGTGTCACACTGGGCAGAGATGGAACACCAAGTAAAAAAGGCTTGTTTGTTTTGTTTTTTTGCTTTGCTTTGCTTTGTTTTTGTGTCCTATTTTGATATATATTCCTTTTCCTGTTCTGCAGGAAGGAGTAGAATATGGGAGGAAAGGTAGGTTTACAAATTTCCTCCTCCTTCTTGAAACCAAATGAATAAAGAAAAAGAATTTTCCTTAATCATTCCCAGTGTTTTTGTTTCTCAACTATTAAGCTTGTAGTCTACAAGACGTGCCTTCTCATCTCCACCAGGTATTGCTGCTCCCCAAATCACGAGGGTGTCCTAATTGTTAACCACTGCTCTTTTGTGCATATTCCACAGACCACAAATGAGCAGTATGTTTGTGCTTCAGAAACCTCAAATTGTGTCATAAAATGCATCCATGGAATTAACAAAAACTCTCCCTACCCCATCATGGCTTCCTTTTTTTTTTTTTCTCAAATTTCATTTTTTTTCACAAGAAGACAAGTATTTTCAAAACTGTCAAGTTTGTCAAACTCATCAAAATCTACTTAAGATGGGGAATTTTACCATGCAATTTTTCTCAATAAAAATAAAGAAAAAATTTCAAGTTTTTGAAAGATTTCTAAGCAAATATGATTACAGAAACAGTTTTCCAGAATGATCTTAATTTTCTTCTTAGCTTTTGAGTCTCCAACAACTGCATGTTTTTTTTTTCCTCTCTAACTTAACCTGGCATTGTGTGCTCTTTTGTAAAAATGCCACATTGCTTATATATTTATTAATAAAACCTATCTTGCTTCTCTTGACCACGCCACTTGTATTTTGAGAAACTAAAACAATGACTAGAGCCATCTTGAAACTGTAAGACCTTAAGATGGAGGACTAAGAAGATGGTATGAATGGAATTGCTTCTTGATTCTTTCATGGATCCTGCCCACATATATCCCCTCTCTTCACTCTGAAAATAATTCAACACAAATAAAGGAATTGATTTGGACATCTTGTCTAATATTAGCCACCCCTTCACCTGAACACATGTATTATTTCTTCCATTTATTTCAATCTTTTCTAAAATCTTTTTATGGTTAGCCAAAAATCATGACTTCTGTGTTGAATTTTAATTTTATTAGTATTAGAGAAAAAATAGTCTGACACTTGTTAGAATGGTAAGGCAGATTTTATTCAAAGCTATTGTGATAGGTGTAGGTCAACTGCAGTGGAATTTTGTGGCAAGTGAGAGAGATTAGGCTCAATTCTGAATACAGCAAGGAAAGGTGGGAATTTATAGTTAAAGAGGGAGTGGGTGGTCGAAGGATGGAAAATTACAACAAGAAATATCAGGGGTAATTCTTTGCTAAACTGACCTAATAGGATTCTTGCTGAAGACAAGTCAGAACAATCAGATATTACCTGGGGGATGTTGGAGGATGATGAATTGGATCAGATATTGTGAATGGGTAATTCTAGTTAAACCAACATTACAGGATTCTTGCAAAAACTGGACTCTACAAGGATAGAGTTGAAAGCCCAAAATCAGGCCTAGTAGGTGAGCAGTCTCAAAGGAGCCTGACTGAAGTTTGGTCAAGGAGATAATCTTCACCATTGGCTCTTTGACTAACACAATATTCCTTAGTTACTCCAATAAAATACCAAAGGTTTTATTTAAGAATACCTATGTTTTGTGTAATAACATTCATATCATAGGAGTCCCAGAAGAAGAAGAGAGGGGAAAAGGGGCAGAAAATTTATTTGAGAAAATCATAGCTGAAAACTTCCCTAATCTGAGGAAAGAAACAGACATCCAAATTCCAGGAAGCACAGAGATCCTCCATCAAAATCAACCAAAGCAGGCCAACGCCAAGACATATTGTAATTAAATTTGCAAAATATAGTGATTAATGAAAAAGTCCTAAAAGCAGCAAGACAAAAGAAGTCCCTAACTTACAAGAGAAGAATACCTATGTTTTGAAAACTATTTGGAGTTTATTTTTTACCTTGCAATCATATCGTTGGCAAAAGGGAAAAATTTTTAATTTTCCTTTATAAAATGCACATTTATTATTTAATTCTTCTATTAGTTAATTTGCTAGTACTGGCAATAGTATTGAATAGAAGTGGTGTGAGCTAAAATCCTAGGTCACCTATTCCTGATGATAGGGGAAATCATTCAGCATTTCATTATTAATAGGTAATTTTCCATAAATAATCTTTATTAGGTTAAGTTTTTTAATTCACAAGTCCCTGATTTTTTATTAATGAATAGGTATTGAATTTAATCAAATACCTTTTCAACAACTATCTATATGATTATATAATTTTTGTTCCTTTTTATTTTTGTTTCTTATGGTTAATTACATTAATTGATTTTAGATTTTTGAACTGATCTTGCATTGCTACAGTAAAGCCTGCTTGGCCATGATGTACTATCTTTTTGATATACTGAAGGATTTTATTTATTAAAATTTAAAAGAAGGCTTATGTCTAGGTTTGGGGGGTTGTTTTGTTTTGTTTTTGTAATGTCTTTTTCAAGTTTTGTAAACAGAGGTATGTCAGCTTTATGAAATGAGTTAGAAGTATATTGCCCTCGTGTATTTTCTGAAAGACTTTGTATAAATTGATTTTTTTTCTTAAATTTTTTTATTGGAAATAATGTGAAGTGGAATTTGAAGGTAGGCTTTTTGGTTACAGATTTAATTTCTTTAATATGTAAAAGGCCCTTTAGTTATACCAAAAATACATTGTTTTACAGTCAGTTGTGCACAACTGAGGATAAGTGCCATTTACAAGGTATTTGTCCTGTTCATTTACATTAAACTTATTGACGTAAGGGGATATTATCTTTTTAATGTTCTTAGTTTATGTAATGATATTCCCTCTTTCATTCTTGATATTGATAATGTGTTTTTCTTCTTTTCATTAATCTTGCTATGTATTCATCATTAAAAAATGTTTTCAAGGAACCAGTTGTTGAATTTGATACTTTTCTCTATTATACATATGTTTTCTATGTTGTTTACTTACTTCTGCTCTGATATTTAGTGTATTTGTTTTCTTTGACTTATATTGTTTTTCGTTTAGTTGGTTTGGTTTGGTTTATATCACTAATTTCTCTTTTTTTCTCTTTCTTTCATTATTATAGAATAGTTTCAGATTTGCAGAAACATTGCAAAGACAGTATGAAAAGTGTCTGTAAACACTTCACTCAGTTTTCCTTAATGTTAACATCTTATAAAAAAATTGTATATTTGTCCCAAATAAGAAATTAAATAGGTAAAATACTATTAGCTGAATTCCACACACTTTTTAATATTCACCTGTTTTTCCAGTCTTGTCTTTTTGCTGGTCTAGTATTCAAACCAGGTCCACATTCCATTTAGGATTTCCAACTTTTCAAGGTGAAATGCAAATAATGATTCCAAATCTTTCCTGTTTTTTTTTTTTTTTAAAGATTTTATTTATTTATTTGACAGAGATAGAGACAGCCAGCGAGAGAGGGAACACAAGCAGGGGGAGTGGGAGAGGAAGAAGCAGGCTCATAGCGGAGGAGCCTGATGTGGGGCTCGATCCCACAACGCCGGGATCACGCCCTGAGCCGAAGGCAGACGCTTAACGACTGCGCTACCCAGGCGCCCCCAAATCTTTCCTGTTTTTAATACAGATAATTAATGTTATAATTTTCCATCTAGGAATTTTTTATTTCTATTTCACAAATTTAGATGTGTTGTAATTTAATTATTCAATTGAAAGATTTTATAATTCCCTTTCTTATTTTTCTAGGAACCATCAATTACTTAGAAATATGTTCAAATTCCAAGTATGTTGGTGTTTTCAAAGTATCTTATTACTATTTATCTGTATTTTAGTGTTGTTGTATCAAAGAAAATATTCTGTATAAGATTTCAATCTTTGTGATCTATAGCTCAGAATATTGTCTATCTTTGTGAATATCTCATGTACACTTGAAAATAATGTGGTTTGGGTGAGTTTGTTTGTAAATATCAACTAGATCAAGTTACTTGACAGTGTTCCTTAAATCTCCTATATCTCTACTGAAATATATTTTTTGCCTAATTGGTTTTATCGTTACTCAGAGAGTAAAGCTAATGATTCTGCCCCCAATAATATTTATCTACCTGTCTATCCATCTATCTATTCATCCATCTTTTTATTTTGTCAGGTTTTGTTTCATTTTGATTCATCTTCAAAATCCATGGAGCAAAACCTGACAAAATAATTCTGGTTTTATGAGTTCCACATGAATTGATCTTTTTAGAATTATGAAATGTCCATTTTTATGTCCACAAAAACTTTTTAAAAATCCATTTTTAATAATGTTCACATTTTCACTTCCACCTATTTGTATCTCTATATTTAAAGTATGTTTCTTGGAAACAGTACATAGTTGAATCATCCCTTTTTATCCAAACTAATTGTATGATTTTCTTTTATAATACAGATAATTGAAATTATATTTTCTCAGATTATCCCTATAATTAATGGTTATATCCATTATATTACATAATTACTTATTTTTATAGTAAAAGTAACCATTTATGTCAACCATAAAATGTAGGCATTTTAGAACTTTTTATAAGTGTTTTGTCAATAAAAGATTATGAAGCTAGCATAATGCTTTCTTTTTCTATCTAATTTATAGGTTTAGCTTCCTTATTATGTTTTTTAACTCATTTGAAGAGCATATTTTATTTGTTGTGAGATTTTCTTCAACTTTAATTTTTGTTCATTTTTTGGGTAAATTTTTACTAATCTCATCTAGTAAGAAATCAGCTGGAGTCCCCTTCCTCCTTGTTGGTGCCACGTCTAACATGTACCAACTTCTTATATACAGAAGAAAAAAAAATTCTGAACTCCTCACTTAGCTTTACTTGTTTATTGGTTTGTTTCAATGCAAATATCATGATGTTTTTATTTGTTTGTTGCTGTAGCATGTTTTATTGTGTGTCTCTTAAAAATTCATTTAATAATTAAGGGACTTTTATGTGTTTATATGTTTTATCACTAATTTGTGAGGCTCATGAAATATTCTATTAGAACATGTATTGTTGCTCATACAGAATAAGCTTGTGAAATACATGATAATGTCAAATAAAATTCAAAATAGTTCAATTATCCAGGTAATTTATACATTTGTTTCTCAGAAAGGTCATACAGAAAAATCTCTCTATGCAAGAGTAGTGATGTTTAAATCAAACTTTGGTCGGTTGATTTAATTCCCCCCCTTATTCAAGAAACTTACCAAATCCAGATGGGAAAGAAAATACCACTATATGCCAGAATAAACAAATAAAAATTTAGAAGCCAAATTGAATAATTAGTTTTTACTTCAGTTCTACCAGCTGTCCGGAAAGTGATATCTTCAGCCACCTGCCTAATTATAATCACAACTATTCAAAACTTGTACAGATATGTTATGCAAAAAACTCTTTATAAGACTATTTGTTTAGATTATTTCTGAAGTATCTCAAAGTATTCTCTATTTAGTGGTCTTGTTTGATAATACACAGGAATTAAAACAAAAATACGTGAAATATATTATTAACCCACCATTATATTTGAAAATACTGTATTATGCTTTATTATCTGACAAAGTATTCATTAGTCAAGTGAAATATTTATTGGAAAGATATTATAGAAAGCACGGTATATAAAATCAAACAACACAATAGATGGTATCCATATTTATTTCTATGATTCTTTCTTGGTAACCTTAGTTTTTTGGTAACCCTACATTTTTTAATTCAAATTAATCAAAGAGAGAGATGCCACATTTCAGAAATAATAATTTGCTAATGATTTAATTTCAAATAATATAAATCCAAACTTTTTGAATAAATATTACATTTTAGTCTTGAAATAGTGGTTATAATGTATATTTATAATTTACATTATATAAATCCAAAAAAATAGATTATTTGAAAATAATCCTAAATTTGTGGCAAAATATAGAGCAATCGTAATCCTTGTAGAAGGAATATTTTAATGGAAGTACTTTTGTTATTTTAGAAAGAGTGGCTAAAAAATTGGGATGAATAAAATCCATGTGCAATATGCAAGAGACTATATTAAAATGTACATGAGCATAACATGTATAATTATATGTGTATGTGTAACTATGTATATTATATATATATATATATAATTATAAATATACATATTCAAGCAACTATCCAAAATAGATTTTAAAAGTCTCTGTGTGAATGTTCAGGTCAAATTTTGAATCCAAATTCTATTACTAAAACTACTGACCCAATGTTAATATGTATTGATTTACATAATTTATGATTTATATAATTTGTCAGCACAAATTTGTTTTGAAGACTATGCTCATAAGTCCTTAGCAGTGTGTGTGTGTGTGTGTGTGTGTGTGTGTGTGTGTGTGTGTGTGTTTTATTATGCTTGTAGACATTGGTTTAGACCGCTTGTATTTGAATACCTGCCTTATAACTTCCTCAGTGTGTGTGTGAATCTGGGCAAATATACACTGCTAAAGGATCATTTTCCTCATATTTAAAATTGGGAAAAAATGATTCTTTTGAGAATTAAAATACCATCATTGATGGTAAGCACTTAGGAAAATGATTCAAGCACAGTCATCACTGCTTTTTAAAGTGCCTTATTTCATTGATTCTTAAAATTCTTCAGTTTTTTTTTTCTAACCTTTGTTTTTCTACTGTTCTTTATGATTAGTACAAGTATTTTTCTATCTTTTGGCTTTGAGTTTTCATGAAATGCTAATTAAATTACCACATGTTTAATTTATAATACTGAGCCTTGGAGACTGGTCAATATTAACTGAAAACCCAAACTTAAGGACTTCCTTCTAGATAGTGATTTTGTACACTCCTGATGATACCTTCACTTACATATCACAGATGGCAATGATCCTGGTGGTGGATGTGACTGATTAATATAAAACTGTTACTTTATTATGTATTAAATTGCATCTACACTTCTTATTCAAGACATACAATGGGTCGCCTCTGTCAGTTGGGTGTCTGCCTTTGGCTGGGTTCATGATCTCAGGGTCTTGGGATCAAGCCCCTCATTAGGCTCCCTGCTCAGTGGGGAGCCTGCTTCTCCCCCACCCCTCTCTCTCTCGTGCTCTCTCTTGCACACACACTCTCTCTCAAATAAAATAAATATTAAAAAAATAAAAGAAATACAACCTTGAGATATCTTCCCAGTTGTGAAAAAAGCCTTAAGAGGAGACTAGAGGACAAAATAAAAGTGAAAAATAAGGTATATTGAGGAAAAAAAAAAAAAACAGGGTGCCAAGGCACAGTAAATAAAAAGAGTACAGGAAAATTTGCAGTATTCCTCACTTGATTAATAGATTGAAATGAAGGTCATAAAAGGAAAAGACAAAAATACTTGGGTACCAGGGTGGCTCAGGTCAGTTAAATGGTCAACTCTTGATTTCAGCTCAGGGTCATGGGGCTCTCCATTCTGCAGGGAGTCTGCTTGAGGATTTCTCTCCCTCTCCCTCTGCCCCTCCTCTCTATCTCTATGTCTCTCTCTCAAATAAATTTAAAAATCTTTTAAAAATGGGAAATAAATAAATACTCACACCACAATGTACTAACTTCAACTCATCTCAAACTGGAAATATAGTCTTTAAGTATTATAGAAAGTTAGTAAATATTCATTGTAACGTGTCACTAGAGCAGAGGTTTAATTTAATCGGCAAAGTCATTCTGTAAGTGTAATTGGAAATGTTCTGAACTATCGGTTAAATCTGATTGATAGTCATAGTTCTGATATTGATTAGCCAGGGTATAGCAATGAGTCATAGCACTGTAAGAAATGTCCTTACATTCTGGTTCTACCACTCTCCTTTCCTCCTTCCCTCCATCTCTGTCAATCTCTCTCTCTCTCTCTCTCTCTCTCTCTCTCTGTTTCTGCCTGTCTCTCTCTCTCTCTCTTCCCTCCCTCCCTCTTCCACTTTTAGCAAATTAATTGAAATAATTCTGATTGACTCACAGACATATACTATGACATAGATGTCTTTCTGAGTGTACCTCTCTGGGAGACTAATGTCCTTCTCTTTTTATTAGTCAAGCTTTAGCTCCCTGGAACTCTTCTGGAAGCAACGTCTTCCCTACTGGAGGTGAAAGTGTTCTAATTGAGATAGTACCCCTTTCCTTGCTCAAGCCTGCAGCATACTGGTGTTGAAGATACTGCAAAGCTTTCTAACTCTAACCAGTCTGACTTGGTTTAATTTTGTTTCCAGAAAGAAAATAAAAATAAATTAATAAAGACAATGGGTGAAATTACAGCAATTAATACAGCAATATTCCAGTACTGAGGTGAAAATGGGTAGAAAAGAGGTTATTTTTCAATATTCCTTTTAATGTCAAATTTTCTTGATTGACTTCCAAGTTGAGACCAGTGATACACATAAGCCTATCTATGTCTTCAAGCTCATATAATTATTACTTTCTCATTAATAATACCTACATGTTCTATATACATGATAGTGTGTCGGCTACATGCAATATCCTAGAAGTATGGTTTGCCTGTGGTAATTTTTTTGTGAATCCTATTAAGCCACATCTTTGGTTCAAGTTTCAATGTCTGGAAAGGACACTTTATATATATTAACCTTCTGAATCACAGTTATTTCTATGATTATAGTCTTATGGTATGGTATCTTTGGTAAAGTCCCAAGACTTCAATATTTTTGAAAGTACTCTGTTAACCAGTGGTGTTTGGAGTAAACCCTTTAAATTGAGAGATATTCAATATGGAAGTACAAGTGTGCTTTTAAGGATTTTTCCTTTTCAAATTGAAATGTTTTATATTTAGCCCTGCATCTTTACTTTCCATATTAATTTTAGATGAAGTTAAGGAAATATTTATCTATCTAAATTTGAAGATGTAAAAAAATTATTAGTGCAAAGTTTTATAAGAAAATTAAGAATTTTAAAAAAAGAATTATATTAACTTTTAAATTGATACCAGGACTATGTAGATTTATTGACTATTGATGCAAATTAACAACATAATGTATTTTAATAAGCTACTTTAAATTGCATAAATAACACAGGGAAAGAAAATTGTTTTAAAAAATCAAATGAAGTCCATATTTTTTCTTTTGTTTTTGTGAATGGATTAAAGATCAAATAGTAAATATGAATTCAGTGCTGTTCCATGGTAGAAACACAAAACTCAATGACTAAACGCATGTTTGTAATGAATTGAATAGTGTCCCCTGAAAATTCAAGTCCAAGTGGCCTATCAGAATGGGACCATATTTAGAAAGAGCATCTTTACAGATACAATTATTAATAAAAGGATCACTGTCCTTATATTAAGATATACAGATACACAGGAAAGAAGGGCATATGGAGACAGACAGAGGTGGTAATGATGTAGCTATCAGTCAAGTAATGCTAAGATTTGCTGGCAACCACCAGAAGCTAAGAAAGAAGAATGAAAAAGGCTCCCTCAGGGGTACCTGGGTGGCTCGGTCAGTTAAGCATCTGCGTTTGGCTCAGGTCATGATCCTAAAGTCCTGGGATCAAGCCCTGTGTGGGGCTCCCTGCTCAGTGGAGAGCCTGCCTTGCCCTCTCCCTTTGCCTTCCCCCACCATTGTGCTCATGCTCTATCACTCTATCTCAAATAAATAAATAAAATCTTAAAAATTTTTTAAATGAAAAAAAAAAAAAACTCCCTCAGAGCCTCTAGGAAAATAAAACAATCCTGACAACACCTTAATTTCAGACTCCTGTTCTTCCAAACTGTAAGAGAATGTATTTGTTGTTTTTAGCTTCCCGGTTTGTGTTACTTTATTTTAACAGCCTAGACAATTAATGTAATGTATGACTATGACAACTATAACTCTTTTACAAAGAAATACCTGGCAGCATATTGCTTGGAATCTAGAGGGGAAATATGATATATAGGAATAAAATAGACACAAACACTATATCAACAAAGTCAGGATATTTCAAATATCAATATGGTAAAATAATAAAGTTATGACCATTTCCAAGGATAGAAAACTATGGCTTGAGCCATAGTGGGTTTGAGGTTTATCATGAGGAATTGATCGGAATTTGTGAGAAGGTAGATTATAGAAAATTCCAAGTTTGGTACCAGAGTGGGGAATGGCATAAACTATAAAAGTCATTAAAGTATAATTAACATATGCATATTATGCTTATGCAATATTATCTGGAATAATGTGAAGACCACGAAGATCTCAGTGAAATGATGAAACTATTATTTAATATAATATATTCCCTGGGGTGCCTGGGTGTCTCCGTCAGTTAAGCGTCTGACTCTTGGTTTTGGCTCAGGTCATGATCTCAGGGTCCTGAGATTGAGCCCTGTATAGGGCTCCAGGTTCCCCACTCAGCGTGGAGTCTACTCGAGCCTCTCTCTCTCCCTCTGCCCCTCCACCTGTGTTCTCTCTCTCTCAAATAAAAAAATAAAAATATGTATATAAACAAATAGTCTTTTAAAAAATATATTCTCCCTTCTCATTTTTCTTCTACCTATATTATGTCTAAATATCACTTAGTGTTTATGACACAAGTGGCGAAACTTTCTCAATGCTCTAATTCTTCGATTCACTTAGTTCAAATTAAACTGTGCCCTCCCTGAGTACATACATTCATCTGCTTTTCCAAGTAAATTGAAGTTTATTATTTCTGTGTTATAATTTAGAACCAGTTTTTTATTAAGCAGACCAATTACTTTTAATTTTACATAGGCTCAGTTAAACTCATCATTCACAAATCGTGCCATGAAATTTCAGGGGAGACAAAAAGAATATAAGTGGATATAATACATTTTAACATTTTCTGTTAAAGTATTTATTGCTATAAAATTGTATTTATTCTACAATTCTTTGTGACTCTTAATGTTATACATTGATAATTTGAATGTAGTAAAGTGTGAAAAATAGGAAATAGCAAATAGGCTTCCTTATTCAGCATTGAGAACTAAATCTTTACAACCTATAAAATAATCAAGCAAATTAAAAAACAATTATCAAAAGTGTTTCATAATGTATTTTATTTTTTCTGATTGTCTTTAAAATACCCTATAGATACTCCTAACTATAGTGAACAAACTGATGGTTACAGAGGGGAGGTGGGCGGAGGTATGAGTTAAATAGGTGATGGGGTTTAAGGAGTGGACTTGTTGTGATCAGAACTGGGTGATGTATGGAAGTGTTGAATCACTAATTTCTACACCTTAAACTAATATTATACTGTATGTTAACTTACTAGAATTTAAATAAAAACTTGGGGCGCCTGGGTGGCACAGCGGTTAAGCATCTGCCTTTGGCTCAGGGCGTGATCCTGGCGTTATGGGATCGAGCCCCACATCAGGCTCCTCTTCTATGAGCCTGCTTCTTCCTCTCCCACTCCTCCTGCTTGTGTTCCCTCTCTCGCTGGCTGTCTCTATCTCTGTCGAATAAATAAATAAAATCTTTAAAAAAAAAAAGAATTTAAATAAAAACTTGAAGAAAAAAAATACTATATAATTAAGTCTGAGAGACTTTGTTCTTCTTTCAGTTATAATTAAACAGAAACAAATACTTTTCATGTTTGCATTATCCCTGTACTGTAATTAGTTGTTTATTTGAAGACTGCATTTCCTCAATGTATATAATTTTTTTGGTATTACATATTTTATATTGATAAAATACTATTACTTATGTTGCTTTAGTGACAACTTAAAGTTTTTTAAATAAATTAATTTTATTTTAGGCATGTCAAAGTAGAGAAGGCAAAATAAAAATGATTACTATTTTATCCATTAATGATTTCACATGTGAGAAAATATTCAATATGTTTACTACTCTCCGTGCCAAGAAAAGCAGCTAACCAATTAAATTTAAATGAATATGTAAAATTACATGTCTGATTTTAAAATTTAAGATTTCAGTCTTCTTAAAGAAAGTATTTTTTTAAGATTCAAATATGTGTGTTTAAAGCTTAACAATTGAAGGGTTTCTTTTTTTCCCACCTTTGCATGTTTGGTGTAGGTTATATACCTGAAGCTTAAACTGGTTCAAATGTTGTATTAAAATAAAATATATTTAATTTGATTTTTATTATAAATGAACAGTTTTACCTGGAAGAATATACCCAAATATTTCTGTAAATAATAACCAACCAGACATTTCTCTACTCATATCCTTTCCTTGCATTTTCAGAAAAAAAGAAATTCCTCTACTGATTTTTTTAAGAAACATATTTTTTTTAATTCAGAATACACTGAGAAACACTTTTTTTCCTTCAATTGAATGTCAGAAACTTTTGGATGAATAATCAGTGGGCAAATCATTTGCAATGAATAGTTTAGGCAATATAATTCTATAAAACTAGTAATAAAAAGATCTATATTTGGAAACCATTTCCAAGGAAAAGATGATAGTTTGGAATTAAATGCAACAAAAATATTTTCATGAGAAAAAATAGTATTAATTCTTCCTATGTATTTATATAAATGTGTTTAAAATCAGGGAGTATGTTATGGCTGAATAGGGCACTCTATTGGTATGAAACCGGAAATGTTGGTTTTTCATGTGAGTGTGGATTTTTCTTTACATATATTCATCAATAGTATTCAGTATCTTCCAAAAGACATACATTTTGGTTTTTGCTCTTTATGAATAGAAACAAAGGCATAATGCATCTCATGCTCAAATGTTGTATTCAAGTTTTCCAACAGCTTAGAACCTACATTATTCCCAGTAACAATATAACAACTTAAAAGACAAAAAAATAATCGTTACTATATCCAAGGTAGGGGGAGGATCTTGGTTACGTTTAGTGAAAAGGAACTTCATGTTTGCTTATTGGTATTAACTTCAATTTTACCTTTACTATAACGCAGTTACTTTAATGCTGAATATGAACATGTTTTATTTCTTTCTAATATCCATCATATTTTATATGCTATTATGGTGCATATAATATTATTTGATAAATCTGTACTATGTATTTAAGTTATATAACACTTTTTGCATATGCACCAACATTTATAAATGAATTAATGGAAAAATGCTCTTCCCTGACCTATAGCAGTTTATATTTTTAAAAGTTGATACAATGTTATTTATTAGGGTCATAAAAGGTGATAACAATGCTAGTAAAATGTTGACGTATTTTTAGTACTTGTTTTAATAAACATCTAGGTATGAATCAAGAAGTTTATCTTACTAATTTAAGCTCAATTTAATAGTATGAAAACACACACTCTCAAATATTTCAATGGAAAATAACCATGTGTGTGTTCAGATTACCTCTTAAGAAAATGCTCTTTGGTTCCCTGTTGCGGATTTTGGGCTTTATTAGTTCATGCTACAATTTTCCTGTTTATCCACTCTTTTATCATCAAAATAAGCTCCTAACATTCAAAGGCTGCATACGTTATAAAACAGTCCCCTGGCAGCCATGAAAATATCTCTCACATCTCTTACGTTAGAAAATATAATTGATTGGAGTGCCTGGGTGGCTCCGTCATTTAGGTGTCTAACTCTTGATTTTAGCTCAGGTCATGATCTCAGGGTCATGAGATCGAGCCCCAAATTTAACTGTTTGTTCCAGCTCTGTGAAAAATGCTGATGGTATTTTCATAGGAATTGTATTGAATGTGTAGATTGTGTTGGGTAGCATAGATATTTTAACAATATTTGTTCTTTGAATCCATGACTATGGAATGTTTTTCCATTTCTTTGTGTCTTCCTCAGTGCTGGACATGGAGAGCCTACTTAAGATTCTCTCTTTCCCTCTGCCCCTCCCCCACTGCTTGCATGCTCTCTCTCTAAAAAAATGAATAAATAAAATTAAAAAATAGAAATTAGGAAAAGAAAATATAATTGATTAATATCCCCAGCTGCTGCACTCTATAGCTACCTTATGTTTGCACTAAAGCCACACTTTTCTATAGGGTGTTCAAATCAATTAACTGATCATGGTATGATTACTAAGACAGATCTATTCCTTTGAAATTTGTAACAGCTCAATGGATGACTTTGGCTTGAGGCCTCCTAACTTATTTTACTGAAGCTTCCTTAGGACTGCATTCAAGTCTGAGATCTTCTTTTTTCCTTCTCTCTCTTTTTCACAGTGGTTAGACCTGCATCATAGTCTTCGCATTGAAGAGTAGCATTATCACAAGAATCGATCCCATTTCTTATTTTAAAATATACTGTTACTAATAGCTAAAAATAGTTTAATACTCAGACCTTCTCCCTTCCATGAATTTACATTTTGTGACATAAACAAAAAAGTATTTCAAATTCCATGGAGGATCTAGAGGAAATTCATCTTCAGCTCAAGATCTGCTCACATTCCACTAGTAGACTGCATATAATACTATAAACTGTATTTTCTTGGTTGGAGTGAATCTATTGTGTTTGGTTTCGCTTTCCCTAAGGAAGCATATCTGCTTCATCCATGGTGGAGAGTAAGAGGAAAAGGAAAAATAATTCCTACTTAAGTTATGGGATTTCTTTATCAGTTGACCCTTGAACAATATAGGGATGGGTCAACAACCCTATGCATAATCAAAAATCCACACTTAACTTTTGACTACCCCCCCAGAAATTTAACTAAATTTAACTAAATTTAGCTAAATGCTGACTGGAAGCCTTACCAATAATGTAAACAGTTGATTAACACATATTTTGTATGTTATATATATTATATACTGTATTCTTAAAGTAAGCTAGAGAAAAGAAAATTTTATTAAGAAGATAAATACATTAACAATACTATATGGTATATATTGAAAGAATCTGCATATAAGGGACCCACACTATTCAAATTTGTGTTGTTCACGGGTCAACTGCATTTTTCTTTATTCATTCAATCATATAACAAATCTTAAAGACCCATTATGTGAATATATACAGACAATGTGTTAGTTCTTATAGAGGTAATGAAACCAAACCAAACCACAAACTCTGAACATGAAACTCAAGAGACAATATTTGATTTAATGAAACATTCATACAAAATAAATATGAATTTATAACTCTGATAATTGATAGGGGAGGTACTTGCTGGTATGGGAGGATAAACAGGAAAAAATTGTAGACTTTAATGAATTAATAAAAATTGAGCTCTTGTTTAAACTGTATTAATTTCCTATTGCTTATTTTTGTGTATGGTGTAAGAAAATGGTCCAGTTTCATTCTTCTGCATGTGGCTGTCCAATTTTCCCAACACCATTTGTTGAAGAGACTGTCTTTTTTCCATTAGATATTCTTTCTTTCTTTGTTGAAGATTAATTGATGATAGAGTTGAGGGTCCATTTCTGGGTTCTTGATTCTGTTCCATTGATCTGTGCATCTGTTTTAGTGTCAATACCGTACTGTCTTGATGATTACAGCTTTGTAATACAGCTTGAAATCTGGAATTGTGATGCCTCCAGCTTTGGTTTTCTTCTTCAACAATACTTTGGCTATCTAGGGTCTTTTCTGGTTCCATACAAATTTTAGGATTGTTTGTTCCAGCTCTGTGAAAAATGCTGATGGTATTTTGACTGGGATTGCACTGGCTATGTAAATTGCACTGGGTAGCATAGACATTTTAACAATATTTGTTCTTCCAATCCATGAATATGGAATGTTTTTCCATTTCTTTGTGTCTTCCTCAATTTCTTTCATAAGCGTTTTATAGTTTTCAGAGTACAGATCCTTAACTTCTTTGGTTAGGTTTATCCCTAGATATTTTATAGTTTTTGGTGCAATTGTAAATGGCATTGATTCTTCTGATTTTTCTTTCTGTTGCCTCATTGTTAGTGTATAGAAATGTGACTGACTTCTGTGTATTGATTTTATATCCTGTGACTTTTCTGAATTCCTGTATGACTTCTAGTAATTTTTTGGTGGAGTCTTTTGGGTTTTCTACATAGAGAATCATGGCATCTGCGAGGAGTGAGAGTTTGACTTCTTTGCTGATTTGGATGGCTTTTATTTCTTTTTGTTATCCGATTGCTGAGGCTAGGACTTGCAGTACTATGTTGAGCAACAGTGGTAGGAGTGGACATCTCTGGCATGTTCCTGACCTTCAGGGAAAAGCTCTCAGTTTTTCCCCATTGAGGATGATATTAGCTGTGGGTTTTTTGTATATGGCTTTTATGATATTGAAGTATATTCCTTCTATCCCTATATGCAGAGAGTTTCTATCAAGAAAGGATATTGTATTTTGTCAAATGCTTTTTCTGCATCTGTTGGGAGGATCATATGGTTCTTATCCTTTCTTTTATTAATGTGGTGTATCACATTAATTGATTTGTTGATGTTGAACCACCCCTGCAGCCCAGGAATACATTCCACTTGGTCATGGTGAATAATCCTTTTAATGTACTGTTGGATCCTATTAGCTGGTGTCTTGGTGAAAATTTTTGCATCCATTTTCATCAGGGATATTGGTCTGTAATACTCCTTTTTGGTGGGGTCTTTGTCTGGCTTTGGGATCAAGGTAATGCTGGCCTCATAGAATGAGTTAGGAAGTTTTCTTTTTGAAACAGCTTTAGAAGAACAGGTATTAATTCTTCATTAAATGTTTGATAGAATTCCGCTGGGGGGCCATCTGGCCCTGGACTGTTTTGGGGAGATTTTTTACTACTGCTTCAATTTTTTTGCTGGTTATGGGTCTGCTCAGATTTTGCATTTCTTCCTGTTTCAGTTTTGCTAGTTTATATGTTTCTAGGAATGCATCCATATCTGCCAGACTGCCTAATTTGTTGACATATAGTTGCTTATAATATGTTCTTATAATTGTTTGTATTTCTTCAGTGTTGGTTGTGATCTCTCCTCTTTCATTCATGATTTCATTTATTTGGTTTCTTTCTCTTTTCTTTTTGATAAGTCTGGCTAGGGATTTATCAATCTTATTAATTCTTTCAAAGAACAACCAGCTCCTAGTTTCATTGCTCTGTTCTGTTCTTTTGGTTTCTATTTCATTGATTTCTGCTCTAATCTTTATTATTTCTTTTCTTCTGCTGTGTTTAGGCTTTATTTGCTGTTCTTTTCCAGCTCCTAAGGTTAGTTTGTGTAGTTGAGACTTTTCTTGTTTCTTGAGAAAGGCCTATATTGCTATATACTTCCCTCTTAGGACTGCCTTTGCTACATCCTAAAGGCTCTGTAGTGCTGTGTTTTCATTTTTATTTGTTTCCATGTATTTTTTTTAATGCCTCCTCAATTTCCTGATTGACCCATTCATTCTTTAGTAAGATGCTCTTTAACCTCTATGCATTTGTGTTCCTTCCAAATTTTCTCTTGTGATTGAGTTCAAGTTTTAAAGCATTGTAGTCTGAAAATATGCATGGTATAATCTAAATCTTTTGCTTCCCATTAAGATCTGATTTGTGACCCAGTATGCGATCTATTCTGGAGAATGTTCCATGTGCAATCGAGAAGAATGTGTATTCTATTGTTTTAGGATGAAATGCTCTAAATATATCTGTTAAGTGCATTAGGTCTGGTGTGTCATTCAAAGCCCTTGTTTCTTTGTTGATCTTCTGCTTAGATGAGCTTTCCATTGCTGTGAGTGGGGTGTTAAAGTCCCCTACTATCATTGTATTATTATCAATGTGTTTCTTTAATTTTGTTATTTTTATATAATTGGCTGCTCCCAGTTAGGGGCATAAATATTTACAAAGAGTATTATGCTAAGCAAAATAAGTCAGTCAGAGAAAAACAACTATCATATTATTTCACTCATATTTGGAATTTAAGAAACAAAACAGAGGATCACAGGGGAAGGGAAGGAAAAATAAGACAAAATCAGAGAAAGAGACAAACCATAAGGGACTCAACTATAGGAAACAAACTGAGGGTTGCTGGGGCGGGTGGGTGGAGGGTTGGGGTAACTGGGTGCTAGGCATTAAGGAGGACACTTGATAGAATGAGCACTGAGTGTTATATGCAACTGATGAATCACTCTAAGTTCTACCTCTGAAACTAATAATACACTATATGTTAATTAAATTGAATTTAAATAGAAAAAATTTCCTATTGCTTTATGAAAAGAAAAAAAGGTTATTATGTTAGATGAGTGAAGTTCTAGACAACTACAGTAAAACATAGTTTCTTTGGTTAACAATATGATACTGTGCATTCAAAATTTATTAAGAGGATATATCTCATGTAATGTGTTCTAACCACAAAAAAGGGGGGGGCACAAAAAAACTCTGGAAAGTACTGGATATGTATATTCCCTTGATTATGGTGATGATATCATGGTTGTTTGTATATGTCTAAACTCATCAAATTATATGCATTAAATATTTACAATTTTATTTATATATATATAGTATGCCTCAATAAGTCAATTAAAATAAAATAGATAAAAAATACATAAATAAAAATCCCAAAGCTAGCGCTTTTCTCATTATACCAACCTGCCTATTTTTACTTTGAAAGTTATAATTTATAGTCATAATTTTCCCATACATTCTCAATATTCAAATGTTCATTAAAAAAGTATGACCAAAATTAAATGAAGTTATTTTATAATAAAATTTTAAGCTTTTTCTTAAAAAAATCACTGCAAACTTAGTTGCATGAAACAACATACATTTATTCTTTTATTATTCTGAAGGTCAGAAGTTCAAAATCAATTTTAAGGTATTGACAATAGTTCTGCTTTCTCTGGAGGCCATGAGGAAGGGATCCTTTCCCTTGCCTTTTTCAACTGTTAATGACCAATCGTACTCCTTGGCTCCCACTATCCTCAAAGCACACCATTCCATTCTGTACATCCATCATCACATTGCCTCTCCTCGTTTACCTCCTGCCTCCTTCTGATGAGACTCCTGCATTTATATCAGATCAACCAAATTAATTCAGGTTGAAATCTCCCTAACTCAAGATCCTTAACTTAATTACATCTTGTAGGATTCAAGGCTGTTACCTTCCTGGGAAGTCAAAGGCCTGCCTGATTTTTCATCTGGATTAAGGGAGCATTACCATCATCACCCCTAAATAAAGTCTAAAGGTACCAAGAGAATAAAAAATAAAGTTGTGTCATTACACTTTCTGGAAATTAGAATGGTACATTCATTCAGTCTACCACAGTAACTAATGAAATGTGATTTCATTCTGCAAAGTTAAATTTTAGATAGATAAAACAGGGATTACACAGATACTTAAGACAGCTTTTCGCAAAATAAAACAAAACACCATGAAACAACTGTTTTATGTTCCTTTTTGCTGCACTTAAACTTCACTCACAGAAATTCATTTATATATTATCTGGGAAAAGAGATATTGCTACATATATGTTAGTACTTAGATTCTGCCCTTAGGGAGATTTTCTTGAGGACACTTTGCCAGTCCAAATGAAGACACTAATGAAGTTCTCAATTTATGTTTTCACAGAGGTGACTTCCCATATTATTTTTCCCGTGTGCCTCACTAAAGTTCTGAAAAATAGATTTCTTCTGAAGTCATCATACTCCAGTCACCCCTTTGCCAATTAAACCCCAGCATCTCATTTTATATGCTTGGCAGTCTGCCGATTACTGAAGGTGGCTTTTGGCTTTTGTAAAATGCTCGCTTCTCCATTTTTAATAAGGCTCATACTTTTTGCCTAGACATCACCAAAATATCATTCCCTAGTAATTGCCATACTTAATATTTTTCTCACATATTAATTATATCTACAATTTTATTTATTTATATCTCCACCCATTTCCTAAAATGCTTTACAAGGTTAAATTTAAAATACATATTCATTGTAATATAATAACATTATTTAAATTATTCTCCCATTAAAAAAAATACTCTCCCATTTTAGATTTAAATAGATGAATTGATTCCATTACATCTAATTAAATCTTGCATCCTGAACTTACCATCCCTTTAACTGAAAGTCCAGCATAATATCGTTTACACTCTTTCTGTTTACTTATCTCTTATTCCTAGAGAATAGACTGAAACAAATTTACCATTTTCAGCGTACTTAACTCAAAATAGACTCCCTGCTCCCCCAGCTTCTCTCCCAAAAAACAGGAAAGAAACACAAATTTAAGATAAGGATTTCAAATTTTAAAAGTGTTTTCTCTCTTGAGACAATAAGTTTGGAATATTTAGTCAGGTAAATTCACTTAATTATTAAAAATATTCTTATTTAAAAATACTTTTGTTTATTTTATCATTAATATTGATGTAAACCTAACACAAAGATATGATATTGTCTCTCAAAATATTGTCAACTTTAGAAGTATAAGTGATAGTATTTTAGAGCATGACAGATTATACACACATAAATATAAATTTAATTGTGCGTTAAATTAAATTTTAATGTTATTTATCTTTATAAGAGCAATAGAGCTCAATCTATTGTGTGTATAAGAAACACTTAGGAAGATAGTTTAAGTCATAGATTTCTGGGCACCAATCCTCAGCATTTTTGGGTTAGTAGATTCGAAATAGGGTACAAGGAAGGATTTTTTTTCTTTCTTTTTCTCTTTTTTTTCAACGATTTTATTTATTTATTTGAGAGAGAGAAAGAGAGCGAGCGCACAAGCAGGGGAAGAGGCAGAGGGAAAGGGAGAAGCAGACTCCCCACTGAACTAGAAAGAAGGATATTTTAACAATCCACTCACATGATTCTGAAGTAGGTGCTAAAAAAGGGACCATTCAGAAAATACGACATTCCAGTGTAGGTTTTATGCAGTTTGATTTACATATTTTGAAATTTACTGAAAGTTGTATCTTTTTTAAGGAGTGCTAGAGAATTATGATTTACCCTATGCCAGACTATTAAAAAAATCCCCTGTAATTAATATGGGAACTTATCTTTTTTTTCCTATATGATTTTGAAAAAGTAAGTATCTGCTATTTGTGCATAAAAACTATATAATTTTGCTTTCATTTTCTTTGTTATAAATGTATGGAGAAACTATCTGAGATTCAGTAACAACATAGCTATAATCTTTGTCATAATTAGATTGATAATTAATATTACTATCTCCAGAATGTGTTCTATGCAATGCTGTTTAGAAAAACAGGAGGGTAGGTAGAGGTAGGGGATGAGTAGAGGGCCTGTGATTAAATAAATTTGGGAAATTTGTGATAAACAAAAGATTACTTCATGGCCTGTTCCCTGCAATGAATGTTGGCAAAGGTGTATTGTTTCATGCAACATATGATTATTGATTTTTGTTGAATTTTAAAATGCTTCTTTGGCATAATAGACATCACGTAAGATTTCTCTTTTGAGGGTATATTAATGTACTTGTGTTCTAGAGTAGGAAAATGATATTTGAAATTAATGAATTTATTACTATGATTAAATGCAAGATTTTTCTACAGTAGTAACTTGAAGCCATGCAAAATGCAGTACATAATTATATTCATTGTTAATATTTCATTAAAATAATAAACTGCTTGTATCCATATAAACAGAATTAAAGCCACTATTTTTCTTTAAGCTACGACTGGCAAGAGTACATTTCAGCCAAAGGGGGGAAAAAGTGTATTTTACAGTGTGAACTGTTCTGAAAATTGTTTATATTTATTTCACAATTTAAAGTTATGATGAGGTCTTCAATAAATGATGTAGAAGTACGGTGGCTACTTGAGAATAGCTAGTGTTTCCAGTTTTAACTGAGGCACGCGTAGAACTAATGATGAGACAATTAGTATTTGCCTGTCTTTTTCTTTCTTCATACTGAGAATGTCTTTTTACTGTTACCTCAAGTTTAATTTCTGACTGAGCGAGAAATTCCATGATATTTCAACTTTAATTAAGAATTTTAGAAATAGAATATTCCTGGGAAGGTTAATGGCACATCAAAGCTGAATGACTTAGCTGGATGATTTTAAAAGTCTGTGGTCATAATTAAGGTTTTAGAACTTCCTTTGTGTGTCTTTTCAATAATAAAGGATAGACATGGATTTACTGTAAACATTTCTTTCTACTAAGAAAGTAGAATTTATTATTATTATTAAAGTTGTCATTTATTGAGTATACACGCACTAATCAATATGTGTAGAATCTTCAGGAATAAACTAATTGAATACACATATCACCTTTATAAGATTGCTCCTATTATAACCCCTATTTTATAGATTAAGACATTGATAAAATGTACAAGTAACTCTATCAAGATCAAGATCAAACAACTAATACTAGAATGTGAACCCAGCTGTTAATGACTATCCATAACGTTAAATCAATGATTCTACAGAAGCAGTACAGACTTAATCCATCTACTTTGTATTTTGACAAATGATGGGCATATTTAAAATAGAATGTGTAAATTTCATATATACAATTTTTGGGTTTAAGTCCTATCTATAAAAATAGTGAATTAAACTTGAACTATATTACCTTTTGATTTTTACAATGCTTTATTTCTATAAGCACTACTGTTCTCTAGCCATAGTGAACGTTTTTGAAAATATGGCTTTGTCCTTCATGTAAATGGTAAATGTCTGTCTTTTCTGCCAATCATTTTTATCTTTGCAGTGTAAGCTAAAGGTAATATGGCTTATTGCAAAAGACGAGGGTCATCATGAAAATGAATTTCAATATTCCTTGATGTTTGTGTGCTATCAATTGTGAAGAAAAGCCTTGAGCATGAACTATGAAATCATAAATTCTCTTGCAATCTGTTCTTTGTATAAAAGAAAAAATAAAGATAAGTGAAACTATGCACTGTATATGATGTCATCAATAATGAAATATATTCAATCCGAGATGAGAAAAATCATGTTCGGTATGTAGGTTAGAATATATACTCTAAGTTTATTGAAATTTATATTAAAATTTTGAAAAAACACAGATATTGAAGACATTCAAATTTTAAATGATGTGTAGATAATCCATGTGTGGCTGATAAATATTAGAAGATGGAAGCAAAAGTACTTAAGGGAAAAAAAATTGTAGGGATGAATAATATTGATTGCTTCTAAATTCCTAATCCCAGTATGCACTGAGAGTTATCCACTGTTGACAAAATTTGTTGGATTCACTAAAGTATAAGATGACTTGCTATTAAGAGACCTAAAATAACCATACCATCATCACCAAATTTCTATTATTTCAACAATGCCTCTTCACCCACCACTTGAATAACCTATTGATCAACAATTACTAAGGACTTTAGATGTGCATGATGTTCTCCTGATGCAGGAGAGGGTTCAAAATATTTAACAGATGTAAGATACACTGGGAAAAAAATCTCAATTTATTTGGGAAACAAAAACTGATAAGAAATAAATACTATAAAGATTAAAATAAAATTTTATTTATTATAAATTTTATTTATTTATTAAAATAAAATTACTTTACTTTTATAATGATTCCTAGCTACTATCGACAATTAATACAAAGTAACTTTCTCTATATAGTTGTGTTAAAAGAACCCAAATTATGATTATAGCTATAAACATACTCTCATTTTTTGTATTTTAACTATCTACGTCCGTTCCTTTGGCATTTTCTCTTCTTGGTTAGAGTCAATGGCCCTGCCTTACTAATATTTATTATATTTTATAAAATACAATAATTTATACTTTAAATTATATATTAACATGTAGTTTATATATCCTAGGCTGACCTCAAATTGTTTCACTGTCTAGATAAAATTCCCACTGTCTCTAGCCCTGGAAAGTGTACTAGCCTCCCAACTTGTTTCCTAACTTCAAGCTCTTTGCTCTAGTGTGTTATGCACACTGCTACCACATGATCAAGTTCTGCAAATGCCAAGAAAACCACTATGTCCACTCCCTCTCCGTCCTCCCACAATACCCCACTCCCTCAACAGTTAATGTCTAAAAGTTCTTAGCCTGGCATTTAATGCCATTCTTAATTGTAAATTATCCACCTCTCCAGCCTCACTTTCTTTTTCTTCTCCATGATATATGTGCTCATACTAACCATGCAAACCACAATCATACTAAAAATATTTTAATATGATGAGAAATGTGTTTAAGATGGTGGAGTATTAGGAGGATCCTATGTTTGCCTTACCTCTCAAACAAAGCTAGATAAATAGCAAATAATTTTGAACACCCAAGAAATTGATTTGAGGACTGAGAGAACAAACTGCATGAGAGGGAGATAATAGGCCACATTGTGGAAGTTGGGAGGTACTGAGACGTGATTTGGGGGAGAAAAGAACCATGGGTGCTGTAGAGTGGAGGGAACCCTGATCACAGACAGAGGAGAGAGAGACAGAACTTACAGTACACAGGAGACTGAACAAGAAAAACACTTCCCCAAAACCATTGACTGGGAGAATAAGAGGGACTGATTATTCCAAGTTTTTATAACCAGTGGAAGTCAAAGACTAAAGTTTTAGAAGTCCACCAGTGTGGAGCCTGTCAGGTACAGTGATGTTCCTGTGGAGAAGGAGGGCAGAGGCCCTGGAGCAGACAGGATGATCTGAGGATCCCCTGGGACACACTGGGAGAGATGGTTCACCTTCTTGGAATGCTTCTGGAAGAGGTGGAATTGCCTCTCAGGAGACAAAAGAGCTGGCGGGAACCACTGCACTTCCCTGTTCTTTAGCACAGGAACAGAAACATATGCTGAGGACAGCTAACCTGGACACGTTTTTTGTTTTTGGGTTTTTTTTTTTTTTTTTGGGGGGGGGGGTTGTTTGTTTGTTTTTGTTTTTGCTGTGCTTTACTCTAAACTCAAAGTTCCTGTGCATTGGTGTGACTGCCCTTCTGGGACAAAAGTATACTAGCCCCACCATGGTAAGATGCTCCCCCAAAGGACAAGCCAGGGTCCATGTTGCACTGGGTCTCTAAAGTTTGGAGTTTTGAAACTCAGGTGGCATGCCTGAGATAAAACACTGGTGCCTGTGCTGCCAGGCAGGCAGACAGCCTGGACACAGACAGGTTAAAGGCAGGGATCTGAGGGACACCTGGAACAAACAAGGGGAGATTATTTACTCTTCTGCAAGGACTTCCTGGACAGTGGTGGGCATGAACTCCCCTCTCCAGGAATGAGGGAGAGTGCTGGCACCATTTTTCTTCCCTGCCTATAAGCATCAACTGACTAAAATGAGCAGCACAGTGGAGGCCTGAGCTGCTTACACCAAGCTCAACACCCTGGCACTCTGCAGCTGCTTCTTTACTAGGGTAAGTGTGCCTGAGAGACAGAGCAGCAGCAGGTCCCTCCCTCAGAAGACCAGCACAAACACTCCCACACAACAAGTCTACTGATTATAGAGTGCTGCAAAGCTTCATCTAGTGGAAATAGTTCAGGCCTTTTTTAACAAGTGGACTAGAGCACATGTAGTTAAAACTGGTCACACACTACATGAGGTCCAAACACTCCCCACTGTAGGCAAGGAGAAACTCTGCAAAGGACTGATCTGAGGAAAAGATCTGGCAAAACACAGCAGCACAGTGCACACAGCATACACCAGAAACACTTCCTGAAGTGCCAAGCCCTGGACAGTATATGACCTCTTCTTAATAAAGCCATTACTTTCAGGAGTAGGAAATATAACAGGTTTTCATGACACACAGAAGAAGAGAAACTAGACAAAATGCCAAGATGGAGGAATTCATCCTAAAAGAAAGAAGAAGAAAAAGTCACAGCCGGGGATTTAATTGAAACAGATATAAGTAATAAGCCTGATCCAGATTTTAGAACAATCAGAAGGATACTAGCTGGGCTTGAGAAAAGCACAGCAGACACTAGGGAGTCCCTTACCACAGAGATAAAGGCTTAAAAATAGTCAAGCTTAAGTAAAAAATTCTATAATCGAGATGCAAAACTGATTGGATGTAATGACCACAGGGATAGATGAAGAAGAGGAATTAATAAGTGACACAGAAGATAAAATTATGGGAAAAAATGAGGCTGAAAAGAAGAGGCAAAGAAACATATTGGATGACAAATGCAGATTTAGGGAACTCAGTGATTCCTAAAGTGTAATGACATTCAAATCATAGGAGTCCCAGAAGAAGAAGAGAGAGGAAATGGGGCAGGTTTATTTGAGGAAATCATAGCCAAAAATTTCTCTAATGTGGGGAAGGAAACAGACATCCAAATCCAGGAGGCAGAGAGAACTCCCTTCAAAATCAATAAAAGCAGGCCAACACCAAAACATATCATAATAAAATTTGCAAATTGCAGAGATAAAAAAAAAAAAATCTTAAAGGCAGCAAGTGAAAAGAACTCCTAACTTACAAGGGAAGACAAGTAAGATTAGCATCATACCTATCCACATAAACTTGGTAGGTCAGAAGAGATGGCAGGATATATTCAACATGCTGAATGGGAAAAACACGCAGCCAAGAATACTTTATCCAGCAAGGCTGTTATTCAGAATAGAAGGAGAGATAGTTTCCCAGACAAACTAAAACTAAAGGAGCTGTTGACCACCAAACCAGCCCTGCAAGAGATATTAAAGGGGACACTTTGGGTGGGAAAGAAAGACCAAAAAGTGACAAAGACTAGAAATGAACAGAGAAAAATCTCCAGAAACAATGACTTTACAGGTAATATAATGGCACTAAATTCATACTTATCAATAATCATTCTGAATGTAAATGGACTAAATGCTCCAGTCAAAAGACAGAATGGATTAAAAAAAAAAAAAAAAAGACCCATCTATATGCGCCTACAAGAGACTCATTTTAGGCATAAAGACACCTAAAGTTTGAAAGTGAGGAGATGGAGAACCATTCAGCATGCTAATGGACATGAAAAGAAAGCCAAAATAGCCATACTTATATCAGACAAACTAGATTTTAAACCAAGCCCTGTAACAAGAGATAAAGAAGGGCACTATATCATAATAATGGGATCTATCCAACAAGATCTAACAATTGTAAAATTTTGGTTAGGTTTATTCCTTGGTCTCCTACAGTTTTCGGTACAATTGTAAATGGGATGGATTCCTTGATTTCTGTTTCTGCTGCTTCATTAATTGTGTATAGAAATGCAACAGATTTCTATATGCTGATTTCGTATCCTGCAATATTACTGAATTTGTTTATCAGTTCTAGCAATATTTTGGTGGAATCTTTTGGGTTTTCTACACAGGGTATCATGTCATCTGCAAAGAGTGAAAAACTGACTTCTTCTTTGCCGAGTTGGATGCCTTTTGTTTCTTTTTGTAGTCTGATTATGGAGGCTAGGACTTCCAGTACTATGTTTAATGACAGTTGTGAGGGTGGACATCCCTGTCTGGTTCCTGACAAGAGTGGTAAACCTTTCAGTTTTTCCCCCATTGAGGATTGTATTAACAGTGAGCCTTCCATATATGATCTTTATGATATGGATTTTACCCAAAAAAATACAAGAATACTGATTTGAAGGGGCACATGCACCCTGATGTTTATTCCAGAATTATCAACAATAGCCAATTTAAGGAAAGAGCCCAACTGTCCACTAACTGATGAATGGATAAAGAAGTGGTAATATAAATACAATGGAATATTACTTAACCATCAAAAAGAATGAAATCTTGCCTTTTGCAATGATATGGATAGACCTAGGGTATATTATGCTAAGCAAAATAAGTCAGAGAAAAACAAATACCATATAATTTCACTCATATGTGGAATTTAAGAAACAAAACATAGGGGAAAGAACAAAATAAAGAGAGGAAGGCAAACCATAAGAGAGACTCTTAACTATAGCAATCAAACTGAGGGTTGCTGAAGTGGAGGTGGCTGGGGGGATGGGATAAATGGATGATGGGTATAAAGGAGGGCACTTGTGATGAGCACTGGGTGTTAAACATAAGCGATGAATCACTGAATTCTATTCCTGAAACTAACATTACACTCTATGTTAACTAACTAGAATTTAAATAAAAACTTGAAATATTAATAATTAAATAAATAATAAAGTAAAATTTTGCTTGAGATTTCCAAAATCAAAAAAATAAAAAATAAAACTCTTTTAATATGATGAGATAGAATGTATTCTCCAGTAGTTCATAATTTTTACTGAAAACATTTGGTAGTGATTTCTATAGTAAAATGTCAGGTGTTTCTAGCACCCTATACGTTTGCACTTGTGATTTCTTGCAGTTACCTTATTATGAATGCAAGAAAATACTTGTATAATATAACCTTTCATTGAATCCATTGTCCAGATTTGTATTAGGATGATCTGTATCTTCTAATATAGGTAATATAGTAGTCAAGTTTTTAGTTTTGTTTTGTTTTGTTTTGTCAACTAATTGAAACATCTTCAAAACTCATAAATTTCATCAAATGTAAAGAACAGAAGTTATTTTTTCAATGCTGAATAATCCTTGTGAAAATATATCAAAACTGAATTCATTCTTGTCTGGTTGAGAGTTCAGGGAGGAAAACTTGCTTTGACTGGTAGATGGTATGTGGTTTTGGAAACTACTCTCATTATGTTGAAGGTGTTTTGTGAGCTGTGTGGGTCCCACCTTCTTTCCCAGGACTTTTCTTAAAGAATAAAGGAGGCAAATGAGAGCTCTGGCTGTATGCCAGCATGGCCAGAGCTTCTATCATGGACAACACAGCATAGTGGTTGAATTGGTATTTTTACTTAAGGAACATAAATAAGAACTGAAAAATGGGAAAAATGTTACATGCAAAGAAATGCCTGAGCAGAATAGACTTTTGAGCTGAAAGACAAGGATTATGTATGTGAAACTTTGTTACCATTGTGCAGTATTTGGCTAGAGCAAAATATCTTGTTGACTTTAATTCAGTGAGAAAGTGTATAGATTTGGCAGGGGGCTCAAAGAAGGCAACACAAATATAAAATTAGTTTTGAATGTCAATTTAAATGAAACATTATGTTAAACATTACTTGTCAAAGAGCAAGTGTAATCAGCTTTTTAGCAATTCCTGTGAAAGTAATCATAATAATGCTATATTTTAATTATATTTCATTGCCTTTAAAAAGCATGCTATACAGATGATTACACAGTTAGCTTACATACAATTTTAGAATCATTCTCTTCACTTCCAGATAATAATATACTCTTATTAGGTACGGTTATAAACATTAATATTAAAGCAAGATGGCATAAACTATAAGGGCAGACAGAAACTTTGTAGAATTTCCTACCCATCTTACATCAACTTTTAGAATGATAGTTTTCCTAAAAGCAGAAAAAGTTGAATGCTCAGACATTTGTGCATAGGCCCTTCTTTTCAAGCTTCCATTAATATTACTTAGTAAAACTAAAAATTTCGTGCCCATAAAAACTTATATTCCATGGATAATTCAAGAAATTCTCTAATCTTTTTATTATATAGGGCATTAGGTATAAAACAGCCTCTGTAATTGTATTAATAATGTACCATCCTTAGGAGAACTGAGAAAGTATTCACTCAAAGTCATTTTTGTGTTCTGAGGTTCAGATAAAGAAATACAGTTAAAAAAGAATATCTTAAACAATAATATCAGAAACTATTCTAAGAAGTAAAATGTGATCTCACAGGGAAATTAATATTTTTACATGGAACCTCAATTCTCTGTTGCCTCAATCTTAACTTCAGATGGCATGGGGAATTACTCTAATCATCCTACTTTAGTAGTGAATATTTATAATCAACTCTGTTTTGATATAGATAGATGATAGATAGATGATATAGATAGATTAGATGATAGATAGATGATAGCTAGATAGATAGATAGATAGATAGATAGATGATAGATAGATAGATGATAGATAGATAGCACTTAGCTATGATATAATGCCCTCTCTGATAATATATTTATTTACCAACTAAAAGGGAATATCCACTAGTAACCTTCCTCTAATTTTTCTTAGAATATTTTATTTGACTTTTGCCTCCCCATGAGAAAACTGATGTTTACTTGAACTCAAATATTTCTGTATTCACTGAAGATATTAATCATCAATATTCTTGTGATCCAGTGAACAAAAATGAAGGCCGATTTAGTTGTTCTCACTGGAAAAATATTCAAATAAATCCAGGAAATACTTCACAGAATTTCAGTGTTCAATGACTGAAAAGGCTAAAATAAGTTGAAATTTCAGTTACTAAATTGAGTTCAGAAGTTTTCCCACCCATGTTTTCATAATGTTCTCAATTTTGGGGGGGGGGGCATAAATTGGTATGGTAATAAAAGGCATAAATTGGTATGGTATTTAATTGCAAACTGTTGCAGTGGATAAAAAGTTGTTTTAACTTATATAGTATTGAGTCAAAATGAATTCTTTTAAATTAGGTGGATAATCACCCTAGTTTGAACCTATGATACATAGAGAAATTATTACATAAATACAAATTAATGTTCTAAATGATACATACATGTTTGTTATATTTTTATAGTATTTGGTACCAGCTGATAATTAGATAGGATTTTGTGAGGAAACTTTTTAACATTTCTCTCTCTCTCTCTGCTAACGTATGATTTTGTAAATTCTGTAACATTAACAACTTCCCATACTTTCCCAATGTAAACATTTATATTTTTAAAGACAGTACTCTTAATAAACAATCTTTTCTTCAGTAAAAAAATAATAAATGTTAAAATCCAGTCCTTTATGCCATAAAGCAATCCTGTTCTGTGATTTTCCATTAAATTAATGAAACAGAATTTTAAAAATAGGTATGGGGTAGAGTCATAAATCTGACACCTAAACTTTCTTTACCAATAGTTATTTTTAAAATTCATATTGCAAAAAGAAGATGAGAAGGGAGAAATATGAAACTGTTATATTCCCTTCTAAAACAAATATAAATTTAGCCATCTGTTTGTTTGTTTTTTCACTCATCAGCTTTGAACGAATATCAGTTGGATACAAATAAGATAGCCTAGTGTGTGATTCTTACTATTAACATGCTTTGAAATTACAAATTAAATAGGATAAAGTTAGAGGACAAAGAGTATGCCAATGCTCATGCTTCATAAGAAGCTAGTTTACTCAACACCCTTGTTAATACCACATATAATTCTTTCTTTTAACATTATAGCTAGTACATGAAATGAAGTCCTGCTAAAACAGAAAAAAATAATAGAATAAATTATAATTCTACTCTCGATTTAATAATGGCTATAGAAAGTCAATGCTGTTATCTTCGCTGGTTTTTGTCATAGAGAGAAACAGAGAGAGAGTACTAGCAGTGGGAGCAGCAGGCAGAGGGAGAAGCAGGCTCCCCACTGAGCAGGAAGCCCCATATGGGACTTGATCCTGATCCCCGGACTCTGGGATCATGACCTGAGCCGAAGGCAGACACTTAACCGACTGAGCCACAAAGGTACCCCTATTGGCCAAGTTTTTTTAAAAAGAAGGTGCTCTGAATCAAACATTTTAGATAACAGTTGGTTCTAAAATAATAAAGCTTTCTAGTAAATTTGACTAAGAGGGATCTTAATTTATTAAAGATTTCACAGAACTCAAATTTAACTAACTCTTTAATCAAGGTTTCATAATAGATTAGCTAAGAATAAGAATTAAAAGTCTATTTTCACAGTAATATTAGCTCTAGATAGAACACTGTAATTGTGTCTGGGTTCATTCTTTCATTCATTTGAAATTACCTTTTAAATCCTTACTATACAAAGAACACAGTGTCTAACATTATAAAAAAGGAATTTACTTTTATAAATAATGGTGGGGAGAGAAGGGAAAGATACATAACCTTTATTCAACAATTTATATGTACCTTTACATAAATACTTCTAGTATCTATCTAAACCAGGTGTAGTTAGGATCACTTTCAACTTTTCACAAATGAGGAAACTGAAATTTGGCAAGTTAAATAATCTACTCAAAGTAATAAAATTAGGTGCTGGTGGAAACCAAGTTTTTAACATTAAGACTGTTGAAGGCACAGACCAAAGCATGTTCCACTAGAACATGCTCCGCGGGTCTTAAGTAGAAAACAACATATGTTGTAATATAAGATATAAAGTAAAAATGACATAATAATGACATATAAGAAGTCCATATACAAAAATTTTAATTCCAAATAGATGACAAGAAAATGAAGATAATTTAATTTACTAGGGGAAAATCCTACCAAGATAGTATGTGAGATATTGGGAACATGTCGTTTTAGAAAGAAAGATCAGAAGGGGCTCACATTCTAACACTAGGAACTATTAAGCCTCAAGTTTTATTTCCAGACCTACACATTCTCCAGTTATCTGCATCAAATATGGAATTTTCATTTTTCTCACTTATCTTGGAATAAGGAGAGTGCATACTATTCTCCTTTCTCTATATCTCTCTACCTATTTCTCAATCAATAGCTGATTGATTAGGCTTACTTGTGATTATTTTACTTTATGCCCAATTTAAAATCCCAAAAAATGAAACTAGTATGTTATTCTAAGAAATGATTATTTTGGTCAATTTTTTTTAGAACCTTCTTTTTTTTTAAGATTTTATGTATTTATTTTATTTTAGAGAGATAGAGAGCACATGAACATGAGTGGGGGAAGGCGCAAAGGGAGCAGGAGAGAAAGAATCTTAAGTAGACTCCATGCTGAGTGAAAAGTCCCAAATGGAGCTCAATCTCACAACCCTGAGATCATGACCTGAGCTGAAATCAAGAGTCAGATGCTTAATCAACCGAGCCACCCAGGCACCCCTTAGAGCCTTATTTCCTCATAAACTTCTCTCTTAACTTCTTTCAGAGTAGATTTTTTTTTTTTTTACCCTGGTGTTTGTGCCATCCATAAATGGCATATAGGGCATTCATGACTTGAATGTGGCTCTTATGCTTATGCGTTTTAACATCTTTGAGCAGCCCTAGTGTGAAAATCTCTGCATCACTTTTATGTCTCTAAAGAAGATAATATCTGATCTTCCCATGTAAAATGACAATGGCATTATGATTTTCACAAAGGCTTAGAGAAAAATGAAATATAATGTTTACTGAGAAGTTGTATTGAAACTTGGAAATGAGGCTCATTTTAATTCTAATAATAATCCTAAGAAATACATATTCTTATTTCCATTTTACATATTAATAAATAAACCTTAGAGATGTTGACTACCTGACTATAAGTAAGTTAATTTAAATGTTGTATATAACACTGCTAGTAAAGTGATGGCGATAAAATTAAATCTAGTAGTGCTGACTACAAACAACAACAACAACAAACATAGTTTCTTTCTTTTATCTATTCTATTCTGTGTCCCAAACACTTTTTTCAATGTCCATCTTCTCCTTTTTTCTATGTAGTTATAGCATTATATTTGTCATCTTTGCAGAACAAAGAACATAAATATATACTTTAAATGTATAGAAATATAAACTTTATTTATAATATATTTATATATATTTATATATTTAGTTAAATATATAATACATAAATATATAAAACATATTTATATAATTAGTTAAAATATTTAAATATATATTTAACTAAAACCCATAAAATACATAAAAAAAGATGAGAAGACAATGATTTGTTTGACAATCAAAAATTACTTACTATATAGCTACTACAAAGAATAACTTTTATGAAAGACTTGGGATAGTAGTAGAGATTTTGTATCTTGAGGGGTGGGATGGTGTTACTAAAGTGGCTCCTATACTTCCAATGTTTATTAAGAAAAAGACAACATTAAAACATGGACTCACTGGGGTGCCTTGGGTGGCTCAGTTGGTTAAGCATCTGCTTTTGGCTCAGGTCATGATCCAGGGTCCTGGAATTAAGCCCTGCATCGGGCTCCCTGCTCAGTGGGGAGCCTGCTTCTCCCTTTCCCACTCCCCCTTATTGTGTTCCCTCTCTCGCTGTCTCTCTCTGTCAAATAATAAACAAAATCTTTAAAAAAAACAATACCATGGACTCACAGGAAATAAAATTTTTAAAAAGTAAATACTGAATAATGAATAATAAAAATTACATCTAAAGGAAAAAATATCTTGTATTGTGGTTCTATTTAAGCTAAAAATTTGAATTTTGATAAAATGGAAACTCTTTGGTTAGTTATAGGGGACCATGAAATTATAAGATAGAGAGCCATGAGAACAAAAAGGAATAGAATTCTTAAAAGACAAAATTGAATCAATCCTGCCAGAAAAAAAAAAAAAATTGTGTAGACAAACAGCTTAGCTAGGAAACTTTAATTTTATCTTGCAGAATCTGGAATACTATTTTTTTTAAGTTTTGTTGTTACTATTGTTATTGCTTTAAAATATATATAAAGTATATTAACTATGTTTGGTTAGAACATTTGCCTCTTTCCATTATCACTCCCTTCCATCATACTTCCCATTGTGTCTGGTAGCATAACATGGCACCTGCATTTTTTGGTAACTGATGAAGAGGAGGTTAAGCTAGAGATGAATTTATTATGGGTGTAGTGGAGTATATTTATGTGGATCAGAATCATCTCCATCTATAGTTATGCTTTTTTTAAATCTCTCCCTTGAAATAATGTCTTGGGAATTCTAACGTCCAGTCTCATAAATCACCTAGAGTCATAAAAGGACAGAGCCTGACTCAAGATCATGTCAAAATATGTATTCCATGGCACTAAACATTGAAAATACGTGGTTAGCTGAAGAAAAGCCAAGATATTGTGTTTGAATTGACTCTAGTCTGTAAAAAACTTATTAAATGTGCAAACTTTCAAAGGAATATGTGTTTTTCATTTTTGCCTAGTCAAAAAGAATATTTTTCTTAACAGGAATATGTTGATGATTCAAGACACAAAATTATAAATTTTTAAATATCTATATATCTACATCTATAGAGAGATACATACATATTATTTCACAATATGAATTGTTTGACTAAAAAAAATAATCCCTCTATTTGTAGGGCACAAAACTGTATCATTACCACAAAATGTTAGTAGATCTGTCTGTTAAGTAGCTTGTTTCAGTAAAAATGAATAAAGGAAACATAATTCAATAGGGAGTCAGGAAGAAATGAAGGGAAGGTTCTCACTCACATATCACTCATCCCAGCTTACTTTACATACCCCAACAGGAAGAAGGAAGATTTTCTCCTTGTACTTTACATACCCCAGCAGGAAGAAAGAAGATTTTCTCCTTGTCTGGCTGTAACAGGGAGATACTTAGCATATCTGACTCCATATTGGTTCTATTTCCTTGCTGCTGGGACTCACAGCTAAGAAATTTCTGCTTAGCCCAACACATAGATATATTACAGCTAAGATTTGCAAAAACTGCTTTTTACCCGAAAGTTACCTCACCTAAGGAGATAAAAAAGTACATACAGAATCCACTCTGCTGTTTAAGATTTATAGGAATGACATGACCAGATTCCTGTAAGCAAAGATCAACTGACCCAAGGACAAAAGAAGTTATACAACCTCCCTTAGATGTCTACAGATGTCAGTAACCTTTGACCCGACATGGGTGGAGCAATAGGAGCTTGGACTCAGGTACAGATCAATAATCCTGCCAATGAGAAACTGCCACAACTCAGCCAATGAAAAGCCACCACATCCCTGAACTCTCATCTCCTCCAGTGAACTTTTACTCAAAATAACTCCTCCCAACTTCCTTCTTTTTCCTCCATAAGAAGGAGGCTCTCATTTTTGGTGGTTAAATAACTGGCTATTTTATTTTTAAGGTTGACATTCTGTATGTTCCAAACTATACAATATCATCTTAAAATCTAACCAATATGGGAATGCAAACCGCTGCAGCCACTCCAGAACAGTATGGAGGTACCTCAAAAAGTTAAAAATAGAGCTACCCTGTGACCCAGCAATTGCACTACTAGGTATTTATTCCAAGGATACAAACATAGTGATTTGAAGGGGCACATGCGCCCCCTTGTTTATAGCAGCAATGTTCACAATAGCCAAACTATGGTAAGAGTCCAGATGTCCATTGACAGATGAATGGATAAAGAAGATATGGTGTGTGTATATATATATACATATAATATATATATATATAATGTATATATATATACATATAATATATATATAATGTATATATATGTATATATAATGGAATATTACTCTGCCAACAAAAAGAATGAAATCTTGCCATTTGCAAGGACATGGATGGAACTAGAGGGTATTATGCCAAGTGAAATAAGTCAGTCAGAGAAAGACAACTATCATATGATTTCACTCATATTTGGAATTTAAGAAACAAAACAAAGGATCATAGGGGAAGGGTGGGGGAATGGGGTAACTGGGTGATGGGCATTAAGGAGGGCATTTGATGGAATAAGCACTGGGTGTTATATGCAATGGATGAACGCTCTAAATTTCACCTCTTAAACTAATAATATACTATATGTTAATTAAATTTAAATAATTTTTTTAAAAAAATTGAAGCAATAATGAAGCAAAAAGCTGGGGGAAAAAATCCTTATGAAAACAAATTAATCAATCCTGTTAGTTGAACACCTCCAGTAACATTCTATTCTGAGTATAGAAAATAGACTAAAATTGTGTTTGTATGTGAAGACAGTATCAAAGGGTATACTGCCAAGCATAATGCTAGAAGTGTGTTGGGTAGTTAACTAGTACAAATATTAGGCTACTATTCTTAATTTATGATGATTGTGGTATTTAACAGTTTTAAAAAAATGTCTAATATTAGTTATATTTTCTTATTTATTTTGGTGGACCCCCCCGAAAGAATAAACTTCAAGAAACACAAAACCTACATCCCATCTGTTGTTGGACCTCAACTTGTAAAGTGCAGGTGAGCTTTACAAAGGATAGGAATCGTCTGATAGCAGCAGGGGGGAACACTGAAGAATTCTACAAGGAGTTGAACAACTCAATGTGAGAGTCATCTCTCTGAGTTAGTCCAGATCAATGTTGGACAATCACTGCTTGGCATTGTTGTATTCAGCAAAAGGAATAAATGATTCACATCACAAATCAGAAGGATCAGCAGTCACTACTATTTCCTTTGACACCAACCTCCTATAGTTTTGAGACACCACATAGGGTGAGTTTGTCAATCTACTACTGCATTTTCCAGTCATTCGTGGGAGTGCAGAACAGTTTCACCTGATCTAAAAAACTGAAGTAATATGATATTGCTCACCCTTGAGAAATAAATTTAAACTCATTACCTGTGGGAACCTATCCAAGACTGTGAAGGATATCTGGTTCTTATATATATGTGTCATAAGATTTTTACAATCTCTAGTTTTAGATCCAATTGATTTTGAAATAATAACAAAGACTTCATTGAAGAATTGCCGTTCAAAGTGGCAAACAAATCTCAGGAAAACCACAGATTTGGCAAATTACTGAGGGCAGGGGAATGACCACATTTGAAATGGAATGCTTAAAAAATCCTTAGAAAATACAGTGCAATCATGGAGAAGATGTAGAAAGAACAGAGAAAGATAATGTTTAAGGTCTCTGTTTCAAATTCTCTAATTATATTTTAAAAAAGGGTGACCCTCAGAACAACTAAGCAAAAAGCTTTTATTAATCTAACTCCATCCTTCCCCAAATCTTAAAGTCTAACTGGAGAAAAACACAAAATCATTCTGACTACTCTTATTTTAAATACTGACCAATAACCCACTGGAACCTCAGTGCTACTTTATTACATTCCCTTTATCTACCAATTTACTCACTCTACTAGATCATTCTTTCATAGCCTTACATATGTCTTTAAATCCCCAACACTCTCCCCTTCTTACTGTTAGATGGTTCTTTGCTTCCCTTTTCACTGAGACTTTAGAATCAATCAAAGGAGAATGGCCCTATGTATGCACTTCTGAATGTATTAATACACCTTGATCAGATTGAGCATTCTCTCCTGTTAACACAGGGCAACTATCTGTACTCTCTGCTAAAACACACATCCATTTTTTCACTCAGTTCCATCCCTTTTCACCTGTTCAAGCAGTGCCCCAGAAAATGGCCCTCTTTGCCATCTTTCTACACTGATTCTCTTAGATCATTTTATCAGCACATAGGAGGCACTCTTATTTATTTTAAAAACAAAGAAAAAGAAAAATTTAAAAAAAGCTTTTTTTATCATATTCCACTTCCCTCTACTTCTGCATAGTTACTGTGACTTTCTTTATCCTTCTATATTTTTCTGTTGCTCAAATGCATCAAACGCTCTCTTACCTCAGGACCTTTACTCATGTTCCAAATTCAACTGGAATCCCTTCTACTTGATAGCTCTATGATTCTGCATCAGGATCTCATTTGCTTCCTTCAGGCCTCTCCTGAAATTTCATCATATCATGGAGACCTTCAACAAGGACCCTTTGTAATACAGCACTACACTAGCACCCCACACTTACCAAACTTACTTTATTTCTGCTATATTGTTTCTCCTAGTCCTTATTCCTTTCTGCTATATTGCTTATTCCTTGCCTGGCTCTTTTATTATAATATGCACTCCATGAGAAATAGGAGATATTGAAGATGTTAATTATAGATACTAGCCAATGAAATATAAAATCATTTGTGTGTGTATATATATAGAGAGAGAGAAAGAGGGACGGGGGAGGGAGGGAGAGAAAATGGCAACTGAAAGAAAAATATGTTATTTATCAAAAGAATAACAATTAACACAGTGGTAAGACTAGTGGCTTTTCCAAATTAATTCAGCTGCCTTTCTAAATCAATGGGAAATGTTATATTATCTGGGAAATGGAATTTAAAAAAAAAAAAAAACAAGGGATGTGGAAGCATAGTTTACCCACCAGTCGGACACACATGTAAGTAGTTGTTAAGATCCAGTGCTCCTTAGAGTATGAGTAAAATAGGAATTCTGTGCATAGCTGATATGAATGTAAACTGGTAAAGCCTCTTTGAAAGCAGTAGTTTGGAAAACAGTGTCTATTATTACATTTCTTCAACCAACATATTTGATTTTTGCGGCTCTACATTAGAGAAAAAGTCACACATAAAAATTTTAAATGGGGCATGTATTCCTATATTAATTATATAGCTAGAAATAAATAAATAATGAATACAGTCAAAAGAAGAAAGGAAGGAAAGGGAATGATCATGATCTATCTGTGGTATATTACATTTTTGGAGACAAGAACTGAAATGCCAGGATAACATAGTTACTGTTCAGTGGCTTTGCCTGTACAAAGATGCCCATTTCTTCATGATAGACTCAGCTAGTTGTGCAAGAGCCAGGATGTGCTTCAAAGGTTATGCAAGTCTGAGAGGACCCCTGTTCACGTTTTGATATCTACCACAGGAACTCAGGGGAAGAGACAAAGGAACTACTGACCAACCATGACTGATGGAGAAAATCAAAGTATCAAAACTTGTACTTGCAATAGTATAAAGAATCTTAACGTTTTTAAGAAATTTTCTTTATAAATCCATGTGTCACAATTTCCATCATTATGTATCAATGCTCTGAAAAACAAGTTTAGATACCGGTCTTAATAAGATGTGAAAGTCAGGCTTCTCCAGAGAATCAGAACAAAGAACCAAAAGGACTTGAATATACAGAAAGAGATGGATTTTGAGGGATTAGTTCATGCAGGTATGGAGGTTGGTATGTCCAAAATCTGGAGGGTGGGCTGGCAGACTGGAGACCCAAAGAATGCTGCAGTTCAAGTCGAAAGGCTGTCTGCTGCAGAATTCCCTCTTGCTGGGGAGGAGCTAGTAACTGATTTGGTTGAGGCCTACCCACATTATGGAGGACAATCTGCTTTATTAATAATCCACCAATGTTAAGTGTTAATCTCAACCAAAAACACTCTCAGAGAAACATCTAAAATATTGTTTGACCAGTATCTGGCTACGATGGCACAGCCAAGTTGACACATAAATTTAAACATCACACAAAATAAAATTAATTTACAATCTTACCATTGACCAATGTTTCTATGATATTTCACAAAAATAAGCTTAGTACTCTTACACAAGCTAAAGACACTTTTCTCTGGTATTATTATATAAGATGCTAAACCAGCTTGAGTTTACAATAGGTATATAAATCTTTCCTCAGAGAAAGAATATCTATACTGTTCTTTTTACTCTCTCAAACTCAGTAGAGACCCCGTGCATAGCAAAATATAAAGCTAAAACTATAATGTATCTATGTAACATGTAAATTTCATATTTTGTTTGCTCTAAAATGACACAAAGACAGTCTTGGATTAGGAGGCACTATAGGAGCAAATTTTTGTAGATGTAAGAGAATGATATAAATGCTTATTGTTGCATAATAAAATATGGATGCATTTTTGCACTAAAACAACATCACTGATTTTCTTCACTAGGAGCTACAACCTATTTTAAAATAAGGTTTTTATTGTATACTTGCTGGCTATGTGAATAACAAGGAAAAGAGCTATGCAATGAATGTGAGATTTGGTGGTTTTATATACATTCAGTTGATGGGTCTCATAACCTATTTTGGACGTATGTTTATAGTAGAATGGTAAAAAGCTATAGATATAGTAGGAAAAGGTACTATTTATTATATAAGTCAAGCCCTCCATTTTACACATGAGGAAATTTACCACAGAGCCTAAGTACTTTCCCTGTTCATAAACTTTTCATTGACAGAACAAGAACTAGTATATAAATCTCCTAATACTAGTCCCTAGCCACAAAAATAAACTACAATCACTTATATACCCATAAATGAGTCATAATCTCTTCAGATTTTTCTTATTTGAGTTGATTATGTTTTCTACACAGAAAGTGAACCTTTACAGAAGAAATTAAGTCCAGTTTAATCTTGTACCAATTGCTTTCCTTTCCTTCTCTTATCAAAGTGGTCTGTTATGATAAATGCAGTTTTAATATTTCAAATGAATTGCTTACCTTTGCATACAATGTATGTGTATATATATACAATTCTAAAAATAATTTGGTATTATTATGGATTTTTATATTTCCACATGTGACATACAAACATGCAATTATGCAGTGTGCTTTGCCACTCAAAATTATGCTCTTCAGCTCGATATAAATATAGATTAATATCAAGATTATTATTCTTGATTATGACATTGTATTACAGAGACAATCCATTTTCCTATGTTCAGGAATTTATTGTTATAGACAATGATGGTATAAACATTCATATGACGTTTTACTTCTCGAAGTTTCCATGGTGGTATGCTTTGGTTCCTTTCCCTTCATCTTTTGTGTATGTACTGTAGCTTTATGCTTTGCAGTTACCACGAGTCATATACTAATCATTCTATAGATAACAGACTGTTTTAAGCTGGTAACAATTAAATTTCCATCACATAAAAAATTTACCTTTAGCAGTATGTCCACGGGCGGTCCTGAATCCTGGGTCCACAGGGGCCAGCCAGGTGGCGGGGACCACTGGGGTGGGCCTGGAGTCTGGATCCTCTGAGCCCGGTCGCGTCGATACCAGGCCAGGCAGGAACGTGACTTTGCAGGAGCCTCATGAGAGGCTGGGGCTGCTGGGCCACCGAGCCAAGTTGGTGTAGGCAAGTCCGGAACCCGGCCTTGTGGGAGGCAGTCTGTCTCTTGGGCCCTTGAGATTGGCCTGGACGTTGGATCTTCCCAGGCTAGTGTGACTTCGCAGCTGGTGGGAGCCTGGTTCTGTGGGGGCAAACCTCGGCGCTGGGGCCGCGAGAGTTGGCCTGATGCTGAGGAGCCTGGAGCCTGAGGCGGTGGGAGCCGGTCCACAGTCGACGTCAGCCGGGCCGCCAGGCGCTGAGGTGAGTTGTCCGCAGTGGTCCGCCTGGCGCCTTGGGCCGGCAGGGAGCCCGGGGTCTTCGGAGGTGGTCACCTGGAGCTGGGTTTGCAGGGGCTGACTAAAAACCTGGGCCGCCGGAGCCACTCAGGGCTGTGGGAGCCGTCCAGAGCCGGGCTGTCCCGGGAGCCGCCGGGCCGGAGGAGCCAGCCGGCCCTGAGGTGAACCTGGAGCCTCGGTTCGAGGGACCCCGGGGCCACCATAGCCTGGCATAGCTGGAGTGCGCCGGGAGCCTGGTGCCACGGAAGCCGCTCGTGGCCACGGAGCTGACAGACGCTGAGGTGGGTCGGGGGCTGCATTCGCGGGACCGCTGGGATTCTGCGTCCACAGAAGCTGTGTGGGGCCTCTGGAGCCGGCAGGCTGAGCCGGAGGCCTGGCTTTGTAGGAGCCTGCCTGGAGTCTGGTGGCACCGGACTGGCTGGTGCCCGGAAGGGCCCCGGATCTGTGGGAGCCTGCCGGGAGCCGACCCGGGCCGCAGAGTCCACCCAGAGCTGGGCGGGCTGACTGTGGGGTCCCCCGTGAGGTGGGGCGTGCACTCCATCAACTCCCACAGATAGGGTGTCTCTGCTGGCTGGCCGGCTGGGCTTGGGGGAGGGGTGAAGGCGGTACTGTGAGCCTCCTACCCTCTTCGACGCGTCTTTTATTTCTGTGCTTCACCCACGTGCTGCAGACCCTCCCCTGGAATCTCTGGCTCTTGCGAAGGTATTTTCTTGCACAATTATTCATATTGATGTTTCCGGGAGGGACAAGCGCTAGAAATTTCTGTGCTACTATTTTGGGGCCGTCACTCCTCACCTGCCTATACTATATATACATTGAGTTTTTAGTGAGCATTTAGGTTTTGTTTTTATTTTTGTTTTGCTGGCGGAGAGGAGCTGTTTGAATAGTGTAGCTGTGAACATTCTAGCACATATGCTTTAATTAATAAATGTACGGATTTTCTTCTGTAATGCACTTATAGAGCCATAGGGTATGCCTAAAGTCAGTTTTAGGAAATAATCTCAAGGAGTTTTTCAGAGTAAATTTTCAAATTTACACACTCACCAGCAACGTACAATAGTTATTGTATTCCTGTCAATACTTGGAGCTGTCAGTTATTTTCATTTTAACCTTTGTGTGTGTTTGTGTAAATTTATGTCATTTTATTAATAACTGATGAAATTGAACATCTTTTCATATATTTGCTGCCCATTTGAATATCATCTTATGTGAAGTATTTAAGTCTTTCGATCTTTTTTTTTTTCTATTGGGCCATTTATCTTTTTTTTATTCACTTGTTACATGCAAAGATCAGACATAGAAGCCTCCACTATGTTCTCCTAATTTGGTAGATTTGTCTTTATACTTTTTTAATTGTGGTTTTTTGAGGGACAGATCTTCTTAATTTTATTACAGCCCATTTTTTTTTTTGTTACAGTGAGTGCTTATCATAACGTGTTTTTTTTTAAAAAAACTATCTTAGCCCAATATCATGAAGATGTCTTTCTATAGTCTTTCTAAAATTTGTATTGTTTTACCTTTAAAATAAGTAAACATTCTGAATGTACCCAATAGTATGATTTCAAAATATATGAAAAAAATTATGGAGAAAAAGAAAAACAAATTTGACACGTCATAACTCTAGTAGGGAACTTTAATGTATTTCTCAAAATAGCTGATAAAATTAACCAAAATATCAATGAAGATATACAATATCTAAACAAAAATTAACAAATTTGGCCTAATTAACACTTACAGAACACTTTACATAAAATTACAGTATCCATGTTCTTTTCCCATGTACATCCACTATTTATCAAATGCACCATATGCTGGACCATAAAGCAAATAACCAACAATTTCAAAGTTTTAAAATCATTTTTGTTTCATTGGAATGGAATCTAAAAATTAACAACAAATAGATAACTGGATAATAGCCACTTGCAGATGGAAAAGGATATATACTACTAAATAATTAATGAGGTAAATAATAAAGCAAAGTAGAAATTTTAAAAATATTTGAACATAATAATAATAATAATTCTTTTGCAGGGTACAGTTATAGTACCACTTAGAAGGAAATTAATAGCTTTAAATGTATACACTAGAGAAGATGATCTGAAGAAAGTCAGTGATTAAATCTTCCATTTCAAGAAGCTAGAAAAATATTAAGGAAATAAAACCTAAGGAAAATAGAAAATAAATAACCAAATCTAGAGCAGGAAAACAATGAAAGAGAAAACAAACATACAGTAGAGAAAAACAACAAAGCTAAAACAGTCTATTGAAAAAATGTGATTAATAAACCTATAAGATGATAAGAAAAAAATAGATAAAATAAAAGTTACCAATATTAGTTAAAATAAGGGTATCACTCCATATCTTACAGATCTCCATAAAGTAACAAGTGGATATTGTAAACAACATTAGTTTACGGTTTTATAAAATAGATGAATTAAACCAAGTAATTACCTTACCAAAGATAACTAAAAAAGAAATATAAATTATAAAGAATCTGATATCATTTTTAAGGATTATGAATGAAATGGGCTTCCATGAGAGAACAGGAATTCTTATGAACAGAGGTTTGCCTGCTTTCAAAACCTTTTAGAGATATCTTGAAACTAGATAGAGGTGATGGTTCTATATCCACATTACATCTATTTATGAATATAATGAATGACACTTCATTGTACACTTTAAAAGGACTAATGGTTAATTTTATGTTATATAGATTTTACCTCAATAAAAATATATATAAGTGAAGAGTAATGAAATATAAATATCATGTCCTCTAGGTCCAAGATCTCAAACATCTATAGCCAATAAGATCCTTACATGCCTTGTTTTCTTTCAGGCTGTGACACTGAAAATTTTCAACTGTGATTCTCCTTCCTTAGTTCCTGTTTGCCTTAATCATATGATCAAATCCCTGAAGGAAACTTTATATATATATATATATATATATATATATATATATATATATATATATATATATATATATATATATATATATATATATATATATATATATATATATATATATATGTATATGTATATATATAAAATGTGTATATATATATATGTATTTTATGTTACATATATATGTTAGCATGCTTTTCTCTTTTCCAGTTATTTATTCTGCCAGATGAAGCCACAGGAGAAATTAGGTTTGTTACAGAGGAAATGAAAGAGAAATGAGGAGTTAATGTCCAGATTGGGCACACAGATGGCTCATTTCAGTTCCTAGAACAGTACTGTCCAATAGAAATATAATGTGAGCAATACAGATAAATTTAAATTTTTTGGAAGGCACTTTTTTTTTAAAATAAAAAGAAACATTGAAATAATTTTAACCAAATATATTTAAAAATCATTTCAATGTATAATCAATGTGAAATATTATTGAGGTATTTTATATTAGGTTTTTCATTAATCTGCAAAGTATGTTGTGTATTTTATGCTTAGAGCACATCTGAATCTGAATAATCCACATTTCAATTACTCATTAGCCACTTTGGCTAATGACTACTGTATTAGATATTACAGCCCTAGAAAACCCTTGAAGTACTGATGGCCATACATTGTTGAAAACAGTGCTTTTAATAAAATATTTAAAATATTTAATTATTTTATACAAAAGCCAAGCCTACTTGAATTTCAGCATTATCATGTAGAGAGACTTCAGTATATCATCAGAAGAGTAGCCCTTATTTTCTCAAGAAGTGAGAAAATCCTGCTCCTTTTCTTCTGAGTTGAGAGGGTGAGAAATGATACGAATCAGGAGGGAAGCACACAGTCATAGACTGATTGTGTCTTAGCTACAGAACCTGCAAATTTAAATTCTGAAGAGGATAGTAACTGAAACCTTAAAAACATTCATTAGTGTCAATCAGGGTGGTCTTATAACAAAAGCGAGTTATAGGAAAGTAAAAATAGCTGTATTGCATGGGTAGACAGAGAAAGATAAATGAGTCAATAGACTTAAATCTTAGTAAATGATTTTCTGCTATGTAGTAAGTACAGAAGTTCCCCATTTCCGTGAGTGATGAAGGGGTTCACTGAGTTGAGGGCCAATGTCCAGAGAGCCCTCTGGAGAGGGGCAATGGCAACAGATAGCAAAGGCTAATCAGTGGCTAGTCTTTAGCCAAAGGCAAGATGAAATGTGTGCACTCAGAGGTCTGCAGTTTAAGAATGTTAACAAAGGAGGACTAAAAAAACTTTAGCAACAATGGAAAGATAGCAACAAGTTAACTTTTCTCTCCTCTGGGAACAAAATGCAAATCATCCATGGATATGACCAGACTGTCTGACTTCCAGTGGGGATCCTGAACTACATAGAAGACAATACAAAGACCATAGCTGAAATAGCAACATTATCCTCCAGTTACAAACAAAATCAGGCCGCCCTCCTATCACTTATATGCATTCAAAAACGAAACAGAAACAAAAACAAAAATTGGAAGTTCCCCAAGAGACAGGTTTATAGAACAGAATAAAAATGATTTTTAAAACCCAAAGAGACTAAGATAAGTTATTTAGTAAGTTAAAGTGTTCTCCCACAAACTCTGGTATCTTGAGGTTCAAGAGGCCTAAACATAAACTTAAAAAGCTGCAACTTTTCTGCAAATTTGTGTGTAAACTTGTCACCATACTATGTGTCTATATGGTATTATTTTGCAGGATTGCTATTGCTCTTCTTCAAATAGGGATATTTAGGTCAAATCTCCTTCTATTCATTCTTTATAAAAAAGTCAAAGGACCAGAAGGAAATTCGTTGTCACAAGGGATTCAATTCCAAGGCATCATATTGGTCCCTTATTTCCATATGTCATAAAGATTCACTCAGCACTGACATTCCTCAATCTCACAAACCTTGAACTCCTCTACAAATTCACATGCTAGAAAGGTCCTATGACACTCACGACTTTTACCCTGAAACAAAGGAAACTTGCAGCAATGATTATTTGCAACGATGATAACATCCCCTTTGTCTCAAAACATGCCCACTGTTTCTCAAACCCTAGCCTCACTTGTAAGCAATCTCTATTCCTTAACCAGGCCCAGAATCCCTTAGAGGTTGAGCAATCTCACACTGCATTTCATTGAGAGACCTTTCTGAATATGTTTGCACTTAAATTCACTGTGAAAAGTTTTACAGTCTGCCTCATCCTGTCCCATCATTTCTTTGACAAGCTATCGGTAAAAAAAAATAATCTTGAAAATATCTAATAGCTGGGCTTACCAAAGTCAAAATTATGCTATGGAATTTGCAATCATTTAATTAATCTTCAAATCAATTATTTAAGGAATAAACAGCATCTCTAACATTTTATAGATGTAGAAACTGAAATTTGGCAGTTAAGTAGGGACTGGCAGTGAATTCTAGGCAGGTAGACTACCAGGCCATGAATTTTGGCCTAAAGGTTCTGATTGGGGAAAAAAAAAAAAAAGTACTCCCTAAAATAATTTTTTAAATAATGTTATTGCTAATTATATTGTGAAAAAAATGACAAGATAAGGATATTTTTTGCTTAAAACATAATCATGAGTAGCATTTATGTTATCTTTTACTCCCCTTGTTATTAAAAGTCTCTGCCTTAATTCTCACTATGAAATATTCAGTATTCAAATCAACAGTTAATAAGGATTCCATTGGTTAAATAAAACTCTTTATAATTTCAGTTTTATAGAAACACTGCCATTTAAATATTATATAAATATTTGCTATCTTCTATTTCAAAGTTCACAGAATAGAAATACAATGTTAAAAATAACAAGCTAAAACATTTATGAACAATTCCTCTGAAAATGGTGCAATAGAAAATAACATGAATTTCAGAGAATAATTCTAATCTCTTGCTCCCAAAATGAGGATGATCAATACAATCATAGGGTGACAAAAAGACACAAGGATGAATTGCTTAAGGAATAACACAAATTTTCTTTAGAAATAGAGTTTTAACTTATCAAAATATTATATAAAAGAAAGCTAAATTGTAGTCATTTGGCATTCAAAGAATAACAAAGAAATGCTATTTATGAAGGGCAATAAATAGATAAATTATGAAAGGGAAAAGAAAAAGGTATCATAGAGAAAATTATTACTCATTTTTCAGAGATATACTAGAGTGTCTTATGACAAGTGTTTGCTAAGTTTTAAAAACTTATGCCTATGAATTAAAATTGCTGAAATGTGAAACTCAGGAATTATAGCATGTGAAAATAACCTTAGAGAATGAAGACTGAAATTTTCTAAAATTACTCTTTAAAATATGATATAAATATATTTTTAAGTGCATAGTAATGAACAAACACAGTCATGAAAGTATCCACCATGCCCTCTAGTTTAAAATGGTATACTGAGTACATGCTGTAGCCATCCCATTTTATTATAAATCCTGAAAGTAATAAAAAATTATAAATTAAGAAGTTAGGACATAAATAAAAAATAATTAGATAATAGTTCTGGAAAATATAAAAGGCAGAGAGTGGACTCACTAAAAAATGAAAAGCAAGTAGCAAACAATACATTGAAGACTAAAATCAGAATCTAAAACATTATTACATAATTTTTTCCTGAAGCATACAGCTGTATTCATTTATGTAGTGACATCCAGCCTACCTCTATATAATCAGGTCTTTACTAGTAAATTCTGCAAAAGAACTTTAATATATTAATTAGGGTCCAATAAAGAAAGAGAAACAATCCTTTAATTTGAACAAAAAGGTTTAATGTAAAGAGTTATTAACGGGAATAGAATGACAATAAATTGCTTAAGTCTGTGTGTGGGGTGGGGGAAAGAATTCTCGAGGATAATTCAGGTCTGAGAGAAGATACCCAAGAACGTAACATACTGGAGGGAAGAATCCTCAGAATGGATGAGAGTATCAGATTAGACCTCTTTGGAGAGAGTGATTGAAGCTGACAGAAAGGTGGGAGACATTTTCCACTATTTCTGGCCAGAGATGGTAGCTGACAGGTGGAGAACCACCTGCTGAGATAGTAAAATGCACTGGCAAGCTGCCTATACAGTTGGCTCTAGATTTGCTGGAGAGCCAGCTGAAAACACTGACTAAACTCACCAGAAAGCTCCTGGAAATATTGGGGCTGGGAGTGGGGGAGTTGGTGTTGACTCACATAGAAGCTGTCACTTGGAAAATGTGGGCAGGCCAGTTGGGGTGTCCTTAGGAGTACCATTGATCTCTTGGCTGGCCCAAAGCCTTTCATGCTGAAGTGCCAGTTATATCTGGAAACCAGCCATGTGGGGAAGTGTGTCCTGGGGGAACAAGGGAGGAGCCTCTTGCAGCTGGCCACCAGGACATTGCTAAATAATACCACAACTCCATAGGAACAGAGGTAGAATAGCAAATCACCCCAATCAGAAAGAGAAAATCATTTTACCATTCATTACCGACAAGGCTTAACATTGTACTGGCTGGAAAAAATAAATAAATAAATAAATAAATAAATAAATAAATAAATAAATAAATAAATAAATAAATATTTACAAGCCCTAACTCCATTCTCACAGATCAGGAGGCAATAAATTAATACCTAACATAGCCACTTTGACTATTTAATTACCCAGCTTTCATATGCACCAGTCTACACATATTTAAACTTCCCCATAGAAGCAAACAACCTATATTTCCACCTAAAAAAATATAGCTACCTTCCTAACAAATAAAGAAGTCCTCATCATTTTCTCAAAAATGATTTTCTCAGTCCCAAGTTGTTGCATCCACCCTGGCTATATGACTTACTCCTCAGATTCTGTCACAGTCCCACCCCACTGAATATTCTGTTACCGAACACTAAATTGTCAGTTAACTTCCCATGACTTTTACGCATATTTTTTTAATAAAGGGAGGAAAAAATTGATCAGTAAAGACAATAAATGCATGCACATAAAAAGCAAAAAAATATGAAAAACTACTACAATCTTCATTTCCTTAATTGGAAATAACGAATATAGATGGTTTCGTCTTCCACCATCCATTCTATATTCTCCCCACATTGCTCAAAAACATCAACTGGTTGAGGTTCTTCACCCAGTGGAGTAATCCAAACCTGAATTACAGAATGTCTGAGTTCTCAAATGTCCTGCCATTTTTGGTGAGGTTGCTATGATTTTCCATTGACCTTACTACCGGGCATTGAAAAGTTAAGAGATGCCAGAGAATGCCCTGGTTTCCAGTCATAGTGCTCTTTACCTCACTTTCCTCTCAGTAATCAGAATCAATTACTCAAGCCAGTGGAGAAACCTGTTCTTCTGTATGTTGGTTTTATGACATAAAGAGTAAAAATGGCTAGGTTTCATCCTGCAGTTCAGTAGAACTATTATTGTGTCCCCTCGTGGCAGGATTCTCTCCTTGGATACTAAGACATTCAAACAGCAAAAACAAAGCACAACATCACTGGAATGGAAAGAAAAAAATCGTCTGCAAACTGGGTAATAGGTGTTATATTGAAAGAAATGACTTCCAATTCCTACCATTGATTTACAGACTCATATATTCTGTCTGTGGGGGAGATAGCACCATATAAAGGTCTCTGAAAGACAGATCTTATCTTTCTAGGAAGTTTACTTTGTAACTTCTATCATAACAGTCTTTGCAAGTTCCTGTTTTGACTGATGAACCACAGTGGCCAGTTATCAGTTTTAATTCAAAGGTCATGTCAATATCCCGGAAAATTTTGAGTATTTCCTTTTCCCCAATGCACTGTCAACTCTCCTAAGGTCCCTTTAGGGAAACCTCTGAGTAAGATTCATTGTGCTAACTTACACCGAAGATGCAGGGTCCTATTTCAAGAAGAACCAACCTCCGTTCTTCAGTATTTTCTGAATTTGTGAATTGATTCAAGTCTGCAAGCTGGTTAGGAAACTACAAATTTCTACAGTGATGACTCAAGTCAGGTTTCTTGGCTACTAGAACTTTATGTGTTTGTTTTTCTGCTATATACATATCAAGAATGACTCTTGTAGACTACATTTGTTTCATCCCTAGGGACATCATGATCAATTAGCCAACAAGAAAGATATCTGTGGGCCAAGGCATGCTGACTACCAGTTCACCTCTGTTGCCCCTTTTAGTATAATAATTGTACACCTGTTTTGATGGTTAAGTGTTGCTATTTGCATTCTACCACTTAAGAAACTCTCTATCTCCACTGGAATTAGCAAGCTGATCTCAGCGGTGGCATCCCCTACAGTTTTCCCTTGCATACAAAAGAGAGCAGCCACAGAGATTTTCATGGATGCAGGTGCTCTGCTCACTTGTATATTTATCAATGCCTTTTGGTTTTTATATGCTTTTTTCTTTCTGATCAGATTATATATATACCTTGAGATGATAAATTTTATTCTAGTCATGCTTCTAGTGGCAAGAGAATATGCTTGTGGTGGGTCTTTAGGGAAATTGTATACCCTTTCAAGACAGTCTCCCTAGTTGAGGTTATCCCAGGGTTTTTGAGCAGAAGAAAGCTAATCTTGTCAGACACTGGAAGGCACACTAGTTCTACTGATAAGTGAGTCTCAGAGTGACTTGAGAGTTCATAGTGTCAGTTTTATCTCAGCCCAACCAGATGTCTTCATTACAGCTTTCAGGATCCAATAATTTACAAAGAGATGCCCTAAATTTCACACTAGAAATTTGGTGTGACTATAAATTCAACTGTAGTTTTAATTCTGTAACTTTCAAAATTAACTTTGTGTTTTGTTTTCAGCAGTATTTTCCCTGTGCCTACAGGAATACTGTATTCTTTTAGGACTGTCATGGAAGATCTCTAGTCATTGCACCACGACTTGATCAAAGAATTGATGGACCTGAACTTGCCATTTTGCTTTGTTAGCTCTTGCATGCTCTAAAAGAGTCTATTTTATAACATAGTCTTATAGTTATGATTATTACTTTAAGGGTCAAATCCAGTAGCTCCTTGGTTCCCAAAGTATGTGCTTTAGTTGGTACTTCATCACAAACAACCACACATGATAGCTTGATTGATTATGATATAATAGATTACTAACATTTCATTTCCTATTAGCAAGGAGATCAGCACTGCACTCAAGCCAAATGCCATGACCAAAACATTCCCAAAACCTCATCTTTTGTGTCAGTCTCTAAGACGTACGTCTGTTATCAATTATCTTTTATTTGTAGTTCTAGAAAGAGAAACAAAACAGTAATTTGATGAAGAAAATTTTAATATAAACAATTATTAGAAGGGGAGTAAATAACAGGACATTGTCTAAGAGAAAAACAGGTAACTCTAAAGGATGCTCTAAGGCTGAATGAATGTACACAAGAAAGGGAGAATTTGAGAAGGAAAAATTGTTTCCCAAGGCTTGGATTCAGTCTTCCCTGGACAAGATGTGGTAAACACCCACTACATGTTTCTAGGTTGTCCTGAGCAACAACTGGTCCACAGTCCGCTGAGTTTTATGGTAAACAGAGAAAAGCCTTCTGGGATGTCGGCAAATTAGCCAGTAAATTTCTTATGGGGATTCCTGTTAACTTACTTAAAAGCCAATAGTGTAACTGGCTGTCTCGCCAAAAACTTATCAGGAGGACTTCTGAGAAGGGGGTAGGGATGTTGAGCCATGAGAAAGTCTTCACTGGCAAATATCTGGATAGGGAGCTGGAGTGCTCATATAACTCATTAGCTGACTTTGGGAGTTTCACTGAATTCACATATCTAAAGTACACAGAGATGCCACTTACCACTAGACACTATGAAAGAGGAATGTGCATTCTGGGGGAAGTTGTTCATGAGTTGCCTCTTGCTGCTGGCTGGAGAATCACTGATGGAAAAAGCCATACATTGTGCAGGGGCACAACTGGGTGGGTATACTAAAAGGCAAAAAGGAACAGAAATAAAAGAGTTCTCTCTTAATGTCTCTACATTACGGTTTACCAACAAGGATAGTATTTTTCTGGATACAAAGAAGAGAGATTACAAACCCAGCTCCATTATCAAAAAGCAGATGAAAGATTGAATTTGGAGCTGAGTCAATCTATTGATAACTGGAACAATACACTCTAAATAAATGCAAGCTTTTCAACTGTGAAGATTCTCAGTAAGTTAAAATCACTGTATAGAATCATCTCCCAGGTATTCTGCAACCTCAGAGCATGTTATTTAAAATATAACATGGCTGTAAATTATGTCACTTTCTTTAGCCAGTCATTCTTAAAATTTATTCATAAGGATATGGAAATTCCTTAAAATGATGGTGATTAGGTTATCAAGACTGATTTGTTTTGGCATAGCTATATGGTTCCATAAGTAAAAGAATTTAAAATGCTATAATTCTATAATAGGTTATTATAATTAAATGCAGATGATTTATCCAGTTTGATTTGATTCAACTGTATATGTAATGCAATAATAAAAAAACAATCATGTAGCTGGCATACCCAAACTTATTTTAGTCAGTACTCAGGAGACCAGAGGGGGGAAAAATTGTGTAGTAGGGCTAACAAAAGGAGATCTATAAAATAATACATGTGTTTTTAAAAAGAATTGGTTTGAAACCCAGCAGCTCATAATATAGAGAGATTTTATTGACCAGGAAAGTTTTTTTTTTTTTTTTTTTTTTTTTTTTTTTTTTGGTGTAATACTTCAGTTACACAAAACACCTGGTTTATGTAACTGAAGCCATTGGTTTTGTTGTTTTCTGCTAGTAATTGGATACAGTGAATAATTCAAATAACTGGAGCAGCTAAAGAAATAATACTCTAGGTAACTCCAAAATACTTGACTATACACACATACCAAGAAACTAAGAATTTTTGCATACTATAATTAGTTGAAATTTATTCTTATAAGATGCCTTATGTCTGATAATCATATTTTTTTCTTTCAAGATTGCATTTAATGTTTCTTCTTTTCCCTTTATTTCTCCAGCATATATGCCTGATGTATGATCACTTTCTTACAAATTTTGAGACATATGACATATCTATAGATATAGGTAGATATGTATAGCCATATCTATATATTATATCTATCTATCTATCTATCTATCTATCTATCTATATAAAATTGTGGCATTTAGGTACACTTTGAAGCCTTCTGTTCTTGTCATCTTTTATTATGTCTTTATCAATTTATCTTGTTTGAATGTTGTCATCAAATAATCAACTATTGTGTATGGCATAATACTTAGCAGAAAAAATAACAGATTTATTTGTTAATAAGGAAGGGAAGATTTTGATTCCTGAAATGGCAGAAGTAGGATTTTGGTGAATTTACTCTTTTACAAACTAATGAAAATACTGGCAGAACAACTGAACGTAACCATTTCAGAACTCTGGAAATTGACCAAATTCACAAAAAGAACTGAATACCATCTATCCAGGGGATACATCAGTAAGACAAAGGAGTCTGTGATGTTTTGGTTTGGTGCTATTCCCATCCTTTCTCCCTCCTGAACCCCCTGATGCGGTAGCCCTGAAAAGCCTCCAGCCTTACAGTCAGCAGAAAATACTGACTTTTGGAGCCTTTGTAGAAGTACCACCCTGCAAACAGAAGCCTTTTGCTTATACTTGAAGCTCCCAGTGATGATGCGAGTTGGAAGATAAATACAGTGAAAAACATTCAAAATTCAAAATTCTGGAGGAAAAATAATCAAATGGGGGAATTTATCAGGTCAAAAAAAGTGGAGGCAAGAAACATAGAGAAGCAAAACAGAGAGCACTCGATAAGAGGACAGAAAATAATCCAAATGTAGGGGAAAAACCACAATAAAGACAATGGGACTTAACTTTTCAGTTCAAAATTACACAGTGTCAAACTTCATAAAACAAAAATGTTTAGTCCTATGCTATTTAAAGGAGACATATATAAAAATCACATCACTTATTTGTTGAAAGTAAAATGAAAGAAAGTACTTATTCAAACAAAAGCCAAAAGAATACTAGATAGGGGTGCCTGGGTGGCTCAGTCTGTTAAGCTTCTAACTTGGGCTCAGGTCATGATCCCAGGGTGCTGAGATCCAGCCCTGAGTCCAGGCCTCCCTGCTCAGTGGGGAGCCTGCTTCTCTCTCTCCCTCTGCCAGAGAATAATATACATAAGACAAAAAAGTAAGTGTGGTCACATGTAATGATACATGATTCAGTAAACCAACAAATAAAACAGGTGTTGTAAGGATACTAAACCAATGGACGTTCATAAACGTTGGTAAGCCTATGCTTTGGAAAAAATACTTTGGGAAACAATAAATCATTAACAAATAAATCTGAGCATGTTCATAATATAAATAAAATCGTACTTCTTTTATATCTCCTAAAGAAATAGTAGGTGGTGTTCACAATAACATTTCTAATAGCAAAAATATGTGACCAAGGAAATTTAAATATATGAATAAAGTATTCATTATTATAATGTATGGCCATGAAAAATACTAAAATAAAGCTATATTTATTAAAGAGAATGTATGTCAAAAATGATGAGTAAAGAATATTTTAGGGGCGCCGAGGTGGCTCAGTTGGTTAAGCGTCTGCCTTCAGTTCAGTTCATGATCCCAGTGTCCTGGAATCCAGCCTGGCCTGGGGCTCCCCGCTCAGCGGGGAGCCTGCTTTTCCCTTTGCCTGCCACTCCCCCTGCTTGTACTCTCTCGCTCTCTGTCAAATAAATAAATAAAATCTTTTTTAAAAAAGAATATTTTAGAGAAAAATATATATACCAAGATTCTTTTATACAAACATTTGAAAGAATGGAACTAATGAATATGTGTTGTAAAATCTATTGTGTGAAGGGAGGAAAGTGTTAAGGCTCCAATTGCTTTAATCTGTAAATGATACATGTGTATTTATTTTGTTTTTTCTCTTTTACGTAAATACTTTTAATTACTATATCTTATGTGTGTCATATTTTATAATTAAAACATTTAAAAATCATTTAAAAAAACATTTAAAAATACCATCATTAAACCAAAGTGTTAGTTTTAATATATCTATAAGCATATTTGGCTGAAGTAATGTAGCCATGAGCCATATTTTTCCAATATTGTGTTTATATTGAAATATTTTACCAGTTAAGATATATTTCTGTAGTAAAAAAATACTATAAAAATTCATTTTTACAGAAAACAAATTAATTTCCATTGATTTTTGAGTCTGATGTGATCACAAAAATGCCATAGTGATATAAACAACCCATTTATTTAATAGTTTTTGACTTATGAGGGGTGTCTGGGTGGCTCAGACCATTAGGGGTCCAACTCTTGATTTCGGCTCAGGTCATGATCTCAGCATCATGAGATTGAGCCCCACCTGGGGCTCCACACTGGGCATGGAACCTGCTTAAGATTCTTTCTCCTTCTCTTTCTGCCCCCCCCCTTCCACTTGTGTTCTCTCTCTCTCTCTAAAAACATAAAAAATAGTTTTGACTTATGAAAAAAATAAAATTAGACAATAGTAAACTAGTCATATATTAAATTGCAGTGAGAACTTGGAGTGTATATATCAACTTCCAGCTTCTCAAAAGCCCAAAGACTTTTCACAAAATCATATTTCCTTCAGATTATACAGTGAATTTCAATCTGAAATTATGTGGCCCATCAAAAATAGAGAATTGTGTATAATGATGATATCCAAGGAAAAAATAATCAAGTGAAAAAACATTAATATGAATATTCTTAATATTTAATTCCACTTTTAAAATGAATTATAGCTCAAGAACTAACAGGTTATTTTGTTTATGTAATATTTAACTTTATATTTTAGACAAGTTACTTACAAAGAAAATAAGCTTTAACATAAAATAAATATTTATATACATTTATCTAATATTTTGCTTCATAATTTACAAAGTCATGTTAGTTTTAACCATGTGTATGTTGACAGACATAAGCTATTCAGAATTTTGTGCATTTCTTTAAATCACATTATAATCACTGAACAATGATAATAAGTCAACTCAATAGACTTGTGATTTTTTCTTCTAAAATTAATTGAACACCCTTTAGTGCATGCCTTCCATTAGCTGCACACTGTTCTATGTGCTAGGGATACCCCAATAAAAAATAAATAAATAACCCATTACTCCTGAAGTTTACCTTCTTGAAAATCAATTTCTCAAGGTAACAACCTGTGAAGGAAATTTTCACAGATAATATGAAATTGTTCTTGGATTTTTTGATACTTTACACTCTTTATGATGCCAATAACTGAGAGAGAGCCAAGCTTCTTATGCATATGATGATCAGAGTGGCAAGAATAGTTAGTAAATAGAAAATGATAGTTCTTTTATTTACAATACAGAATAGAAACGTCCAACACTTTATACAATTGGAAAAATGTTTCTTAATGCTAATTTTGCATAATATATTTAGATTTAACATACAGTTTAACATTTAATTACCCCTCATGGTAATGTTTTATCATTAAATATTATTTTGAATCAAATTTTATAATTCAATCTTTCTCTAAACTATATCAAGTGTATGTTAGATATTGGGTCAATTTATACGTACATTTTTAGAGATAAATAATTTAAGTATTTAACAAAAAGTAATTTAAATATGAGTCACCACAATGATTATTTTCTTTTAAAAAAATTGGAATACAAAGTACTTCAAATACATTTTTTTCAAACATTTAATGTGATCTTGGTTATTTCTTGGCAATTCTTCAATGAAATATGACTATAAAATCACTAGTAAGATATTGATTGAATACTGTTATTATTTTGAAAGCTTGATGAAACAAATTAGATCTAAGAGTTTTTAGTATATCAAAAAATATATATTAAATACACCAAATATATATTTTCTGAATATCAATAAAACAATGCAGAACATGTCTTTTTTTAATATTTTTTTATTATATTATGTTAGTCATCATACAGTACATCACTGGTTTTTGATGTAAGAACACCTCTTTATAAAATAGTATGGTCCTCAAGTTTTATTGTTGTTCAATCACACGGTGGCTAAAAAAAAAAAAAAAAAAAACAACTTCATGTCCCAGATAATTGTTTTCTCAATTTTAAAAACATTTCTTGTCTAATTACCTCTGGAAATAGATCAAACCACACGCCACTTAGTATATACCTAGAGGGTATTTCTTTGAAATTATGTGTTGCAGAATCAGGGACAAATCCTAAAATGACAATTCACTGTAAGCTGTCGACTGTATTACAGATATTATATAAGCAGTTATAATGGAGCAAATTGAGTTGGCTCCAATAGTTCAAGAACCGTCTACTTATTTGATGTGATCACAATGATCATTCAGTTCAGATGAGTGGATATATGCCCACGCATCTCATAGCTTACTGAAGCAAATCACTTGGCTTTGCTTAGTAAGCATTTCCAACTCTGGTATCTGGGCCCCAACCAAATTGTTTGGGACCAGAACCCTACAACCTGCTAAAATCAGTGTTAAATAAGGCTGCAGTAATACATCTGATCGTAGATATAATTATTATGGAATTTCAGGGACTTAGGCAACAGTTTCTCAACACTTTCAAAAACATTTGGTAAATTACTTTAATATTTTCATTCTCTGAAAACTTGTTCTGTGCTTTATTATTATGCTTTCAAGCGCTGTTTGAGGTTTTAAAACGTAGGGTTATAGCTGTCTTTCTAAAGACTGTTATATATGGAGATAGCATGTCCTGTTTTATATATATACACAAATAGATGGCACATGGGTGACACCAACAAAGAATAAAATTATCAGACAAATGTTGAATTATGTACTTGCCACTTTGTAAGTAAGCAGAGCATTTATCTGTTACTTAAGCAATCTAATTGGTCTGATACTGAATCTCTTGTCAGTGTTTGCATTTATCTGTGAGGTGCAGAGAAGAGGTTGTTAAAAGTATAAAAACTGAATCATATGACTTTACCAATTACCACCAAAAAATGAATTTAAGAAAATAGTGGATTTGTGGGCTCGGATGTTGGATTTTTGTGGATTAGGTGAGGCTTGGAGGTAGACAAATATCATTTGGCTGTGAAGGAAAGTGAAAAATGTGGCTATATCCTGGAATCTCCTCTATCTTAAGACTATTAATGCATGTATCAATGGAGAGGTAGTAAAGGAAGAAAAACGAGACAAAAGATAATTGATAGAGTAGGATCTCAGAGGAAATAGAGGTAGTTAAGACATGAAGAGAATTTTTCTTCTTCCATTCATAATTGAATAAGGAGATAATAACAGAAAGAAATCTGGATTAGCAGTGAAAGAAGATTTGAGATTTTTTTCCTGATAGTCTCAATTTTCTCTTTAATAAAGCAAAGATATTTTCCCAAACTAAATACATTGTGTCGGAAAAGGTAGAATCATATGTACAGTCTTTCGTATTCACTCAGATGCGTAAGAATGGATCTTGGGCCTGAAACTTTTCTTTAGCAGGAGATGCAGAACCCACACAACCTGTGCTGGGTTTATCAATTTGTGTGGGAATATCTTTCCTTGTTTCAGGCTCGTCCTTGAAGTTTGTGTGTCATATGGCACCTGGCCAACCCCACTATGGTATCCACCCTCTGGGGAAGGGGTGACTCTCTCTTTCTACTATAGCACAAGAGGGACCCACATAAATTGCCTTGTGTAAACTGTTAGGAGAGACTTATGGGTCATTAGGGATCCTTGACCATTATTGAAGCTGATCTTTTTATGTAAGCAAAGTGTTGGTTTTATCTGTATCTTTTATTTGGCAAATTATAATGGATGGCCCTTTAGAAACTGATACAAAACTTAAATGCAGTATTATTAATTATTTGGATTTTTAAATCTTATACAGGCATACCTCATTGTCCTTCATTTTGTGTTTCACAGATACTGTGTTTTTTGTTTTAGGGTTTTGTTTTTTTTTTTTTAAGTGAATGTTTGTTGCAGCCTTGTGTTGAGCAAGTCTGTTACCACCATTTTTCAAACAGCATTTGCTCACTTTGTGTCTCTTCGACACATGTTGATAATCCTCACAATATTTCAAACTTCATTATTATATTTGTTGTGGTGGTCTGTGATCAATGATCTATGATGGTGCTAGTGTAATTGTTTGGGGGCACCACGAATCATACCCATACTCAGACTTTGTCAATAAATGTGTGTGTTCTTACTGCTCCACTCATTGGTTATTCCCATGTCTCTTCACATCTCCCCAGGCCTTCCTATACCCTGAGACACAACAATGTTGAAATTAAGCCAATTAATAACCCTACAATGGCCTCTAAGTATTCAAGTGAAATGAAGACTCACATGTCTCTCATTTTAAATTGAAAGCTAGTAATGATTAAGCTTAGCGAAGAAGGCATGTCAAAAGCCAAGATGGGGTGCCTGGGTGGCTTAGCCATTAAGCGTCTGCCTTCAGCTCAGGTCATGATCCCAGGGTCCTGGGATTGAACCACGTATCGGGCTCCCTGCTTGGCAGGAAGCCTGCTTCTCCCTCTCCCACTCCCCTTGCTTGTGTTCCCTCTCTCTCTGTATCACTCTGTCAAATAAATAAATAAAATCTTTTTAAAAAAAAAAGCCAAAATACAGCAAAAACCAGTCCTCTTGCACCAAAAGGTCAAGTTGTGAATACAAAGAAAAAGTTCTTAAAGGAAATTTAAAGTGCTGCTTTAGTGAACACAAATGATAAGAAAGTAAAACAGGGCTATTGCTGATATGGAGAAGGTTTTTGTGGTCTGGATAGGAGATCAAACCAGCCACAATATTCCCTTAAGCCAAAGCCTAGTCCAGAACCAAGGCCCTAACTCTCTTCAGTTCTACGAAGGCTGAAAGAGGTTGATGAAACTGCAAAAGAAAAATTTAAAGCCAGCGGAGATTGGTTCATGATCTTTAAGGAAAGAAGCCATCTCCATAACATAAAAGTGCAAGGTGAACCAGCAAGTACTGATGTAGAAGCTGCAGCAAGTTATTCAGAAGATCTAGCTAAGATAATTAATAAAGATGGTTATATTAAACAACTGATTTTCAATGTAGAAAAAATAGCCTTATGTTGAAAGACGATGCCATCTAGAACTGTCATAGCTAGTGAGAACAAGTCAATGTCAGGCTTCAGAGCATCAAAGGATGAGCCTTGTCTGTTAAGGGATAATGCAACTGGTGACTTCAAGTTGAAATTCTGGCAAATGCTGTTTACCATTGTGAAACTCCTAGGGCTCTTAAGAATTATGCTAAATCTACTTTGCCTGTGCTCTATACATGGAACAACAAAGCCTGTGTGACAGCACATCTGTTTACAACATGGGTTTACTGAATATTTTAAGCCCACTATGGAGACCTACTGCTCAGAAAAAAAGATTTCTTTCAAAATATTCCTGCTTATGGACAATGCACCCGGCTACTCAAGAGCTCTGATGATGTGTAAGGATATTAGTGTTGTTTTCATGCCTGGTAATACATCTAGTTGCAGTCCATGGATCAACACTTAATTTCAATTTTCAACTTTTGTTTAAGAAATACGCTTTGTAAGGCCATAGCTGGCATAGTGATTCATTGGATGGATCTGGGCAAAGTAAGTGGAAAACCTTCTGGAAAGGATAACCCATTCTAGATGCCATTCAGAACATGGGAATAGGTCAAAATATCAAATGAATAGGTGTTTAGAAGTTTTTTCCAAGCCTCATGGATCGCTTTTAGGGATGTAAGAATTCAGTGGATGAAGTAACTGCAGACGTGAAAATAGCAAGAGAAATAGAAATGGAGCCTGAAAAATGTAACTGCATTGCTGCAATCTCGTAATAAAACTTGAACAGATGAGGAGTTGCTTCTTATGGATGAACAAAGAAAATTGTTTCTTGAAATAGAAACTACTCCTGGTGAAGATGTTGCGAAGACTAAAATGACAACAAAGGATTTAAAATATTACATAAATGTACTTGGTAAAGCAGTGGTAGGGTTTGGGAGGATTGACTCCAATTTTGAAAACAGTTCTACTCTGCGTAAAATGCTATCAAACAGCATCACGTGCTACAGAGAACTTGTTTGTGAAAGGAAGAGTCAACTGATACAGCAAACATCATTGTTGTCTTTAGAAATTGCCACCCCAACCTTCAGCAACCACCACTCTGATCAGTTAGCATCCATCAATATAGAGGCAAGACTCTCCACCAGCAAAAAGATTATGACTCCCTGAGAGCTCAGACGATGGTTGGCATTTTTCATTAATAAAATGCTTTTTTTAAAATTAAGTTATATATATTAGTTCTTTAGACATAATGCTATTGCATACTATATAGACTACAATATAGTGTAAACATAACTTTTACGTGCACTGGGAAAGCAAAAAACAAATCCATTTGACTCACATTATTGGGACATCCATTTTATTGTGGTGGTCTGGTATTGAGCTCCCAATATCTCTGAGGCATACCTGTTCTCTGTTCTAAACAAAGATTTTTCAATGGATTTTATTACATATTTTCTACTCTTGAACTTTTTAATTATAGTATTTAAGCTATGGTTGTGTGTATGTCTTGCTATTTCATAAGTTGATAAAACACTTTTTGTTTACATTTTACAAGGACTATATTAAACTGAGGAGAAGACTCTAATTTTGTTCATAACTTTTTACTATTAACAGCTAGACATTTCTAACAAGTAACAGAATTAAGAGACATAAAATTGCAGATATGATTTAACATTTATATATTCATGTATGTATTCATATAGTAATTGATTCAGCAAACATTTAAAATGTTTCAGCAATTCCCATGTTAAATTATGAGTAGGGTATGGGAAATTTGATGTCACTTTATTCAGAACTATATGTCATTATGTACTAAAAAGGTAAATGACAAATGTGTGGTTTTTTGTTACTATTAAGGATTATTTAAACATATTTTTAATTTATATCTTCTATTGTAGATGGGTGGTGTTGCCTAAGGGAATTTGGGGTCACTGAAGAAGTAGCAAGATGAAGAATATGACTAACCTATTAAATTCTGTGTCAACAGTTACAGGTCTAAGCACTTTAAATATTTTACTCATTCTTTCCTGGCTTCTAATGTGCCTGATAAAAGGAAACTGCAGCTGCCAGTAATACAGTTGTTTATTTATAGGTATTCCGTCTTCTGTTTGATCTTAAAATTCCTGCTTTGTGTTTAGTGTCAACAGTCACTAAAATCTGTCTAGCTTTGCTTGACTCTGTTACATTCCCAGACAGATAATCATATTTTTCTTTAATTGTGAACATTCTTTATAACATCTTTAAATGTTGCTCTTTTACTAGGCTTTTCATTATCAATTCTAATAATATCAATCAAATGCCACAAAGACTAAATATTACGCTAAATCTTGGTGTGTATTTGCACTTCTACTCATGCAGGTCACTGCTTGAGTCATGGGCAGGGACATGATCTCTTTTTCTCCTGGCCAGATTTAGTTCTTCCTCCCCCAACTCCTTCCCCTCCTTTCCACTAAGTTTTTCTGTTGTCCCCACTTCCAGTTTCTTCCACTTTCTTTTTGTCTTCTCAAGAATATAATTCTTTTATGTGCCTAGTTTAGCATTAAAATTCCAGCCTTTACTCTGCAATATGTACTTTGTGTTTAACTTACTACCACCCATCTTAATGCCAATGTATCATAAATTTAAGTATGTACTTCTCTTTTTATCAATTGGAAGCTTTAATCTCATTATATATTTTAATATGTTAGTGTATATTTTATACAGCATTTCTATGTATTTAAAATAGTAGCTGAAGGACCATCCATGTTTTAGTCTGACATGTTGCTAGAAATGGAAATGTTACTTTCTACACTGAGATTAAGGTATTATTTTATTTTATATCATATAGGATGAAACTGGCATAGATCAATGGACTTTTAGAGATTTTCCAATCATGGGTTAAAATATATGAGAACATAAAATCCATTTCATCTCAGTTAATTATTGAATCTGTTTATCACCTTCTCCTAAGAATCATACAAAGTCTGTTTATGGTTATGTCAGATAGCAAGAACTATCATACTGAATTTGACTCAAAGTGTTTGAGCAGTCTGAAGTATGATTTTTATATGTTTTCTTGTGAAGAAGAGTGTGTGTGTGTGTGTGTGTGTATTTAGTTGCACATATATGGACTTTCTTGGGTCAATTTCGTTATTGCATTCTGAAATCTATAACTAATGAATTATATTTATGTAAATATTATATATTTATTTTTTAATTCAGCAGATTTATAAGTGTTTTGTTTAAAAGGCTATTTTTGCTTTTAATATCTTTTTAAATTATGAACAATTATAATTTAAGTAGATGATTTATATTGGACATAAAAAAAGGCAAAACAATTCATCAGGACTTTTTATAAGATATGGTTAAGTGTAATAATTTTGATCAGGAATTAATGGATACTATTTTCTAATTAAAATCAATATTACTAAAACTTTTCAACTTTTGCTGAAATATGTCAATATTGGTTAGGGGTTTTTTTTTTAGCAAATATAATGACATCTATTATTACCAAATTATTGAATGACATTTATTTTAATTATATTTAATGCAAAAAATTATAGTCACTATCTATTAATAATATACATTTTTAAACCTTATGAAATTTATATGATTATGCTAATATTTCTTACTATAATTACTATATAATATGCAGAAATCATATTTGAATCATATAACTGATTATATAATATGATATGGACTTAATATCTATGTTCTACCAAAATTTATATATTGAAATTTAATACCCATTATGATAGTATTAAGAGGCGGGGCATTTGGAAGGTAATTAAGTTATGAACATGGAGCCCTCTTGTGTGGGATTAGTCTTTAGAAGAGGCAAAGATGGGGCGCCTGGGTGGCACAGCGGTTAAGCGTCTGCCTTCGGCTCAGGGCGTGATCTTGGCGTTGTGGGATCGAGCCCCACATCTGGCTCCTCCGCTGTGAGCCTGCTTCTTCCTCTCCCACTCCCCCTGCTTGTGTTCCCTCTCTCGCTGGCTGTCTCTATCTCTGTCAAATAAATAAATAAAATCTTTAAAAAAAAAAAAAAAAAAAGAAGAAGAGGCAAAGATGCATGAAAGCAAGATACAAGGAGGGCTCGAAAAGGTCTGTCACCAGAACCTGACCCTGCTGGCATCCTGATCTCAGACTGGCAGCCTCCAGAAATGTGACAAATTTCTGTTGTTTATAAACTACCCAGTCTATGATACTTTGTTCTGGCAGCCCAGTCTAAGACATAATTCTATATTTAAAAAAAAAAAAATCAGCCTTGGCATTTTTTTTAAGTAAGCCTAATTATGATTTCTGCTATATCAGCTGTTGTGCTTTAATTTCTCCTTCTCTAAATTTATGAGATAGTATAAATTATAATTACACATGATCAATGTCAAACACAGGTGATTTAATCTCTTAGGATTAATAAAGGACAAACATTAACTTTTTTTCTTTATCTAAATGTCATTCTGAACTGGAATGAAATATCCGTTGTGCCAGAGTGGTCATATTTTAGACTAATCCCTGACATCTTAAAAGTAAGAAACATTTTTATATAAGCCTTCAATATAACACCTAATAGTACAACATACTTACCTTACTTTTTTTTCTTTTCTGAATAATGAAAATGGAATTCATACCATCATCTCAAGTTTTCATAATTTTTGACAGGAAATAAGATGGAAAAACTTAATTATTAAATATCCTCTGAAGCATTCGTTTATGTACTTTAACCTTTTTAGTATTCTGAATTTCAACAGATGGTCATTCTAGCTCTTCCCTACAGGGGTTTGAGTTTTTAAATAGGAGAGAAATTGTCCATCCAATCAAATTTCCAGTTCTGGAAAGGTCAAATTAGTATAGTACATGGCAGTTATTCTCAGAATGTATTAAACATTAGCAATCTGACAGCTTATTCTTTTGACACAATGTAGGACAACTTTCCACATGAGAAAGCTTTTAGCAAATAAGAAAAATGCAAGTCATTTGACAATTTTCACTACAACCTTTACCAACATACAAATAATAGAAAGAGAAATCAAATATTTACTATTATCTTTAAAATTGTGTACTTGGGATTGAACATTTCATTCATTTTTTATATTCTCCAATTCTTATATGTATCTTAAATCTTTATATTTGCTATTTTAATATTGACAATGATGTGTGTATTGCAAATTCAGTATCACTTTTTAAAGAAATATATATGTTGAAATGTTACCTGAAATCTTAAAAAGACAGCATTATTTCTTATAGAAAAAAATGCCCACTATAGAAGACATTGACAGAATAAACCATAATATATGGTAGTATTGAAATGATCCATCCTTAAAATACAAATCTATGAAGAACTGGACAGAAGCATGCAAAAAAAAAAGAAAAAGAATCTAGACATATCTTACACCCTCACAAAAACTAACTCAAAATGGGTCATGGACCTAAATGTAAAACACAGAACTATAAAATTCCTAAAAGAGTACATAGGAGAAAACCTAAATGACTTTAGGATGGTGGTGCCTTTTTAGACACAACACCAAAGACACAGTTTCTCAAAGAAATAATCAACATGCTGGATTTTATTAACATTAAAAACTTCTGGTCTATGAAAGACAGTGTCAAGAGAAGACAAGCAACAGGGGTGCCTGGGTAGTGCAGTCGTTAGGCGTCTGCCTTTGGCTCAGGGCGTGATCCCGGCGTTCTGGGATCGAGTCCCACATCGGGCTTCTCCACTGGGAGCCTGCTTCTTCCTCTCCCACTCCCCCTGCTTGTGTTCCCTCTCTCACTGGCTGTCTATCTCTGTCAAATAAATAAAAAAATAAAAAAATCTTAAAAAAAAAAAAAAAGAGAAGACAAGCAACAGACTAGGAAAAATATTTGCAAAATACATAGCTGATAAAAGACCGTTATACAAAACAGAAAAAGAACTTTAAATATTCAACAAGGAAATAAACAATTAAAAAATTAGCCAAAGACCTTAATAGACACCTCATGGAAGAAAGACCACATTGTATTTAATATTTCGGAATTTGCATGTGAAAAAAGCGGGGGGAATTTAAATTATGATCTCTTGGAATCAAAATTATATGTTGGAAAGACACATTTTGGAAGCAATGCCAAGATGAAATGTGGAAGGAAGAATTGAGGCAAGGGATGAGTCAATGAACCTAGTGCGAAGAGAAAGCACACAATAAATTGAAGAGATGTTGGGAAGAATCACCACAAAATCAACAAGTTTATGGTTTTTTTTAAATGCAAAAATATGAATATTTAATTAATATGAGATTTAATATGCATTGAAAGAAAATAAATCACACAAATTACCTATTTTTAAAAATACCAAAGTTGTAAGCCTCAGACACATACACTTTATTTTTTCAATTAACTGCTCTAGTTTTATGAACATTTTTCAACTCTCAAATTTGAAAATATAGCAAACTTGTTCTTATATGTGCTTTAAGATATTAGGGTGGTAGAGCTTTTTGTGGATCCTATCTAATCTTAAATATTCAATGAATTGATGACATTAGATATTAGATAAAAACCTACTGTCTCAGAAACTGGGTGGAGCCATGAAAGTGAAGAACTCTGAATTTGGATTGTATAATCTTCAAGGAAAATCTGCTTTCCAAGTAAGATACACATTTACAAAACATTAATAGGTCTAAATCATTTCAATACTTGTAGTATGAACAACTAAGAAAATAAAAGCCAATGTGGGGCTAGGGGCTGGGGTGCACCTGGTATAGATAAAACATGGAAGAACTAAGCTAATCTACATTGAATTCTTATTTTTTTATGGTTTTAAAGCTTATTATTATTATTATTGAAGAATAGTTGACATACAATGTTATATTAGTTTCAGGTTTAGAGTATAGTGATTCAACAATTCTATACATTATACAATTCTCAGTATAAGTGTACTTATCACCATATAACATTATTACAATATTATTGACTATATTCCCCATGTTACACTTTTCATCCTCTTGACTTACTCACTTTATAAATGGAAGTTTGTACCTCTTAATCCCCTTCACTTTTTTGTCCATCTCCTCATTCTCTCCATTCTGGCCACCACCAGTTTATTTGCTTTATCTATGAGTCTGTTTCTGTGTTGTTTATTTTGTTTTCTAGAATTCACATATAAGTGAAATCATATGGTATTTGTCTTTTTCTCTTTGACTTACTTCACTTGGCATAATACCCTCTAAGTCCACCCATATTGTTGCAAATGGCAAAATTTCATTTTTATGGCTGAATAATTATATATATATATATATAATGTACAAATATATAATGTATATATAATATACACATATATATGTATGTATCTCATATCTTTATCCATTCATGTGTCAATGGACACTTGGGTTGTTTCTGTATCTTGGCTATTGTATATAATGCTTCAATATACATAGAGGTGCATATATATTTTCAAATTAGTGTTTTTGTTTTCTTTTGGCAGATATCCAGTAATAGAACTACTGGATTGTATGGCATTTTTAGTTTTAATTTTTTTAGGAACGAACTGTTTTCCACAGTTGCTACAGCAATTTACATTCTCACCAATAGTACACTATGGGTTCTTTTTCTCCATGTCCTCACCGACACTTGTTATTTCTTGTCTTTTTGATACTAGCCATTCTGACTGGTGTAAGATGGTATCTCATTGTGGTTTTGATTTGCATTTATCCAATGGTTAGTGATGTTGAGCATCTTTTCACATATCTTTGGGCCATCTGTGTGTCTTCTTTGGAAAAATTCTATCCAGGTCCTCTGCTCATTTTTTAATCAGATTATTTGTTTTTATGGTGTTGAGTTGTATGATTCTTTATATATTTTTGATGTTAACCCTTTATTGGATATTGAATATATCATTTACAAATAGCTTCTCCCATTCAGTAGGTTGTCCTTTTTTTGTTGTTGATGATGGTTTCCTTTACTGTGCAAAAGCTTTTTGTTTAGTGTATTCCCAGTAGTTTATATTTGTTTTTGTGTCCCCTGCTTGAGGGGACATAGCCATAAGAAGGTTGCTCAGGCCAAGTCTAAGAGATTACTGCCTATGTTTTCTGCTAGGAGTTTTATGGTTTCAGGTCTCACATTTAGGTCTTTAATTCATTTTGAATTTGTTTTTGTGTAAAAGTTCATTATTTATTTATTTATTTTGAGGTCATCTAAGTTTTTTGTTTGTTTGTTTGTTTTATGTTCAATACTTTTAAAATAATCTGTACCATAATTACCTGGGAGGCATTTCTCCATTTCAACGTTAGAATGAAATGGTTCCCACTTCCAACCTATGCTTTCCTCCTGAAATTTACAATTTTCTGCTTCCATAGCAAAGAAATCATAAAATGAATCATCAGGGGTTTTTGTTGTTCTTTTGTTTGTCTTTGTTTTAGTTATTTATTTTTTTACACTACTTTGACCACCAATAGAATATAAACTGTGTAGTTTACTTTTCTTTATGTGTGTGTGTGTGTTTTTTTCTGTTGTAAGATCCCTTTGGAAATAGAAGTCTATCTACATTGGTGTCTTTTCACTTCATATAATATTTCCAAAGATCGTTCTAAATGTTTTTCATCATATATTCAACTTTTGCGATAGATTTTATATATATATATTATATGCATATATGTGCATGTTTACACATGCATATTTATAGATACATACGTATATATAAATATACGTATGTATATTTTAAACAGCCTTATTTAGATATAATTTGCATGCCATAATGTTCACCCATTTGACAGATGCAATTTAATGGTGTTTTAGTATGTTTACAGAATTGTACTACTATTATCATGTTTGTTTTTATAAAAATAAAATGATGCAGTCTTGCTGTCTGCATTTTCAAGGAAATCTTCATGATAATTTTATCAGGTCTGTGTTTTAAATTTTGACACCAGAGACATTTTCTGGATTTTTTTTCATTGTGGTTTACTTTTGTTTGTTGTCATCTATGTGAATTAAAATTTATATTTAGTTGTTAGTTATTGAAAAGTTGCTATATTGCTTAAATGTGAAGTTTATTTTTGGAGCTTTTTTCTCAGAAGTCTCATTTGCCTATTTAATGTTAAAAGAACATAATATTTACTTCTATGCTTTCTTTCTATTCCAAAATATTAAATAGTTTGAGCTATGATTAGAAATTACTTCTAGCAAAAGACAGACTTTTTTTTGCATGCTACAAAATATTTCTATATAACTGAAATGTATAGGGCCCAATCTCCCACAGTAAAACAATAATGTAGTTGGAGAATACTTATCTCATTAATTTATGAGTAACAACTCAATGCTATTAATAATGTGGTACATTAATACTTACACCCTTTGATATATTATATTTGCAAATAACCATGATTTGTTGGTATTATTGGGATTGAATTTTTGTTTTAGTTAGGCAATAAATTAAATTTGAAAAAGATATAATAATTTTAAGAAAGCATGTCAAGGATTTATATATTTTGATAAAAATTATCTGCTAATGTTTAATCCATTTACACTTGTTTTCACATTTTATGATTTTTGAAAACACAAAATTATAATGAAAATTTCATCTCTAAAGGAGACCAGATCCCTGGCAAGAACCAAAGATGGCCTACTAAACTAAAGACCAAACAGATTAGGAAGAAGATAAGCATATTTTGCCATAGTTCCTTCTCATTACTCTTATCTATAGACTCCAGATCTAGCCCCCACCATTCTGTGAAAACTTTAGTTACTGAATCATTACATCATTCAACTTCACTCTCATCACAATTCTTGATGAGTTCCACAGAGATGACTTCAAAACTGTGTTCTTTCAGTTCCTGGTGTTTTCAGCTCATGTCAGCCATCCATTCATATGATCATACCCTAGATCTTGTTCCTAATGACTTTGCTACTCCAGTATCTCTTATGCAGGAATCTTATTCATCTCTATAATGTCAAAATGGTTGAGTGATATAGAAGGGTTCACTCACTCCTTAATGATCTCATGCAATCTTATGGCTTTACATGCCATCTCTATGCTGGTCAATGCATTTACTAAGACTACTCTTGGGCTTATCACATAAACTCAAGAAATTTCCCTGAGCTCAAAGCCACTTACACAATTACTCCATCTAGTGCTTAAAAGACACTTCAAATCTGCACATAAGAAAACTAAACTTGATCTTTCTTCCACACCCAAGCCTACTCATTTGCAGTCTACTTCATTCCAGTAAATGGCTGCCCTAAGCTTCTATAGTTCTCCATCTTCTGTGGGAAAAATATAGATTTATCACTGCTGCTGTTCTCTTTTTCACATATGGCTTGTATTCTTTTAGCACACTTTATTTTTCTATCATCCAGAATCTCAGAACTTGTAGCCACCATCATTGCTTCCATCTCGCTCTTAGCCACAAACTTATATCAACTTGATTATTGCAATAGCATCCTAAATGTTTTTCCTACTCACCACTCATCTGCCTTTAAATTATTCAGCCCAGAGTCAAACATTGACAAAAATATTAAGATCAATTAAGATGGTGATTTGTGTATGGCTTCTAATTAATAAAATGTAAAAACCAAGATTTTTACCATGAGCTAGAAAGTTCTATATGTTCTTGCTCCCAGTGACTTTCCATTCCTTTCTATAAGCACTTTCCTTATCCCCTGGCACTCCTTAGAGATATTATCTCCTTTCTGTTATTAGAAAATATTCCCCTCCCCAAAATTAATAAATAAAAACCTCTTAACTCACTGACTTTGCCCACTCAGTTCCATTTTCCTGAACTACCTCCCTATACTTCTTTTTGTTTTCTCCTCAAATATCAGCTTGTGTGTTCAGCTGACTTGCAAATGATCATCATTAGTCCCCTTTCAACTCACCAAGAGCTTCATGCTTTTTCTTTTTATAGCCATAATTATAATGTATGAAATATATATTTTATCTATATACCTCCTATTTTCTTCTAGAATATAAGCCCCACGAGGGGAGAGTCTTTCTGAAGCGTCAGTACACAGTAGTTTCTCAATAATTTTTTAGAGGAATAAATGTATAATATTATCTCTTTGACACAGAGCATTCAAATTCTAGTCTGTAAGCATTAATTACCTAAATAAGTTCAAGTCACAATGTTTACTTATTTCCTGCTATATAGACATCATTAGCATCACCAGACATCATTTAACATACTAGAGGGATACATAATGTTGAAAAAAGTTCCAACTTTCTTTGAGATCATATACTAAGTGCAAATAACAACAACAAAACCCCACATAAATCAATGATAAAACTTTCAGTACTTACAAGCAAAATACATGGTAAATAAATGATGGATTATGCAAATAAGGTAGATTTTACAGCATAGACATCTATGAGGAAATGGTAAGTGAGCTAAGAACTGCATGATCAGACGGGGTATTTTCCAGGGAGAATCAAGAGCAAATATAAATACCTGAAGCAAAAAACCCTTAAATTTCATAGATAGTAACTCTAATGTAGCCCCACAAATTTACCCAACCCCCAACAAAACCGTAATCCTCATAGTACTTGTGTTTATGTATTTTATGTTAGAACAGCAACTATAATTATTGTAATTGGCTGGAGAGAAAGAAGTGTAGAAGATATGTTGGTATCAAGAAGAAAGTACAATGATAAAACTATGAGCTTGACATATAATAGGGGTTAACATGTGCTTTAGATTATGTACATGACATCCTAGACTTTATTCTTTTTATGTAAGAAGATGTAACTGAGCAGTTAGGGTGGATAGGTGGTTCTGTAAGGTCATTAAGGGATCTAGTTTCTTCTTTCCTATTGCTCTGCTCTGTCATCAACTTAAGTATTATCCTCCTCTACATGTTCAAAACATGAAAGAAAGTGGAGAGATAGTCGTATCATTTTAAGGATGTGACAAAGAAGTGAAATCATTTATTTTGTTTCATATCCCATTGGTCAGAATTTAGCTACATGGCCAAATTTGCTGCAAGTGAGGTTTTGATATGGAGTCTGTTTCTTAATGGTAAGATTCAAAGCTAAAATTTGAGGAATTTTTTTACTAAGTGATTAAAGCTAAAATAGGTAGATATTATAAGACAATTAACAGTGTCTGAAAGACAATGAAATCCCCCCACTGCCATGGTACAAAACATTTTCACCACTACAAGAAAGTTTCCACACACACTCACTTCCCCTACCTTCTGGATCTTGGTGATAGATCTGCTTTCTATCAGTGTAGTTTTGTATTTCTGGAATCATAAAAATAGAATTATAGAGCATTTATTCTTTTGTGAATGACTTTTTTCACTAAGAATAATGTGTTTGAGATTCGTCTATGTGCATGTGCAGTGGGTATTCATTCATTTTCATTGCTGAATACTTTTCTATTGCATGTATACACCTCGATTTGTTTACCCATCAGTTGATTCACATAATAGATGTTCCTAGTTTTTAGCTTCTATTAGTAAAACTGAAAACAAAAAAAAACATTTACTAACAAATTTTGATGCGGACGTATGTTTTTCTTATGTTTGGCTAAACTTCTAGGAATAGGATTGGTTAGCGACAGGGTATGTGTGTATTTACCCTAATAAGAAACTAGGTTAGTGATAGGGTAGGTGTGTTTTTACCCTTATAAGAAACTACCATATTATTTTCTAAAATGGTTGTACCATTTAGCATTTTCACCAAAAGGTATGGGTTTCATTTTCTCAACATCTTTGCCAATATTTGATGGTGTGAGTCTTTTTAATTGTTGCTGTTCTAGTAGATTTACGTGGTATCTCATTCTATTTTTTATATGCATTTCTCTAATGTATAAGATAGCTGAAAATTCTGTATATGTTCATTTTCCATCTATATATGTTCTCTGGTGAAATGTTTGTTTAAATTATTTGCTCTTTAATTTTTGTTTTTGTCACTTTTAATATTGAGTAGTAAGACCTTGTATTTTCTGGATAAAAAATATTTTTTTAAATATTTGTTTTATAAATATTTTCTCCCACTCTGAAATTTATCTTTTCATTTTCTTACATTGTCTTCTGGAGAACAAACGTGTTTTTATGTTGTCAAAGTTCAAATTTATACTTAGTGTTTTTACATCTCATTAAAGAAATATTTACCCAGTCCAAGGTCACTAATACTTTGTCTTTTTTCTTCTACAAGTTTTATATTGTTAGCTCTTTACATTTAGGTCTGTGATCCACTTCAGTTTAATTTTTTATTAAGACTACTATTGAGATACATATTGTAGTTAGCGAACCAATTATTCTAGTACATTTGTTGAAAAGATTATCCTTTCCCTGTTGAATTAGCTTAGAACTTTTTCTGAAAATCAATTGACCTCTATTTGTAAGCTATTATATTACATCGATCTTTATTTTTATTATTTTGCCAATACCAAAGCATGACAAACCATTCTTGCATAATATTACTAAAAAAGTAAGAACTCCAGACCAAGTAAAATTATCCAGCAACTAATTTACTTCTACAAAGTCTGATGGCCACATTATGAGAATTAGGCTGGTTAATCACATTAGGATCAAATCCCAAGATATGTTCTTTACCTTCTTTGCCTTGCACAGTGCCCACTGGATGATTTTCTTTATGGAATCAACTATTTGGCACTTTGTTCTCTGGTAAAGTTAGGTTTAGGCACCTGCTGAATATTGAAAACAATCTGTTTATTCTTCCTATCTCTTTTCTGTCTTGTGTCCGTGCTGGAAGAGCTATATTCCCTTGCCACCTCTTAGAAAATACTTCTTTTGAGTTTCCAGAAATTGCTGCACCCATCTAATTTCATTCTCTCCTCTTGTTTCTTCAGGTCAGTAGCAGTTTCAACTTCTCATCATTGTTGTTTCATGAGTGCTTCAATATCCATTGCTGTTTTCCTTACTCTTCTCTCATATCTCTCTAAATAGTCCTTTTGAGAATGCTATGTTTCCTGCTGGGTCCCAGACTGAAACTAATACCGTCAGAGATCCAACTAAAAATAGATTCTGATTAATAATTGCCAGCTTTAAGAAAATTGGCCAGGATATGTGCATAAACTAGCTCCATAATTTAATAAATAAAAGGAGGATATTAAGTAACCATATATTGGTCTCTTGTTTCTCAGCCCTCTTCTGAAGACAAGAAATCTGTCATTCAACAATAATGAGTCCCAGAGCTGAAGTACCAAACTCCAGTAGGGAGTGACTATGCCAGAAAACTAAGGTAAGATTTTGACTTTCTTAATATTTTCAGTGGGTGGAAATTTTTGACAAATGATGAAACCTAGTTCTGTCTTCCTTGGTCCTGATTTTGAATGTGAAAAGACAAGTTTCTTATAAATATATCTATGGAGATATCAAATATTAAGTTACAAAACAGTCAAGAATCTTGAATAATGAAGCTATAAGGAGGTAATATATATGCAGTCTATATTTTAAGAAATAGAGCAGCAACCTTAGCACACCTTTAATAAAAACAATGGTCAGATCAGCAATATGGATATCTAAAATTGAAATAATCCAGATCCCTCTCATGGAAGGCACATAAAAAAACTGAACATAATAAAGAAAAATTCACTCTAAGTCAGAGCTGTCCTTAGAAAAGGGAAAGGAAAATCTGCAATGAAAAATGGACCTTCGTACCAAATTGTGAACAGCTAGAGGTGAAAGATGCAATGGTTTTCAACCATGTTTGTACTCTCAACTTATATTTAAAATGTTTGCATCCATATTATAAATTATATTTTTTCTAAAGTATTCTTATCCAGTTTTTCAGTAAAACACATACTTGTATATTTGCTGTATATTAAGTATTTATCATGATTCACTGTGAAATTGTCTGCATTTTGTTGGTAAATTTGCTAATAAAATTATTTATATGATTATTGGTCCTTTGAAAAAACATGCTATCATTATTTTTCTATGAACTATAATTAAATCTAAAGTTTTAAAATATTTTTAATTGCAAATAATATTTATTCCTGTGTTATTTTTTTTTTTTCTTTTTTGGTCAATCTTGCCAGTGTTTTCTGTTTTTACCTACTCATTTAAAAGCTTGATGATTATGGACACTGTTGATAAACCTCATTCTTCTTAAATCACTATCATATCGATTTCTGCTCTCATATTAATTAAAGTTCTTTTTCTCTATGATAGCTTATTCTATTGCACTTTCTCAACACACAAATTTAATTTTTAGTCTTTTTTATTTTTGAATTTTTGCACATAAAGGTTGTGGTACAGATTAGTAGCTGTTAACAGAATTTTGTGTTTTCTTCTACCTGTGATCAAAGAGAAAAACTACATTTCTGCACTGGGCGTGACCATATGGCCTAATTTCAGCCAATGGAATATGAATAGATATGCCATTACAGGTTCAAGAGTAGAAACTTTGCAAAGTTCTACTATGTCCTTATAAACCAAACATGCTGTACTTTGCACAGTAGGAATTATTGATGAGATTTGGCAATTTAGTAAAATGAGTTCTGGACAAAAGCAGAAACTTTATGAAGAATACATTCATTTTATAAACCAAGGGATAAGTATGGATTATTTTTATCAGATAAGTAAGTGATATTGGAGTTTGATGGCAATTTTCTGATTCTTGAGGTATAGATATAATTATGTGTGAAGGAGTTTTGGATTTATGTTTCTTCCATTCAAGGGAACAAAGTGAGAAAAACAATTGTGTCAAAATTCCAAATTGCCTTTTACAAGTATATTTCACATAACAACTAAATATTTATAGGATAGCCTCGTTTTTTAGTTCTTTAAATTATGTTTAATGCTCAGAATGATACAGACTGATGAAGAAAGTAAACACATCTGAATCCAAATTTTTATAAAAATATCATTTCTGATAGATAATAATGAGTTCAGATGTTAAACTTATGCTATTTTTTATTCAAGTATAATTAACATAAACTTTATGCCATTTTAACTGTAGACTGAAACAGGTCAACTGGGTCCATTAAAAAGATGCCTTGTATTAACTCATCCAATTTTATTCTGATAAATTTTATGAGACATTTCTAATGTTCACAAGATGTCCTCAATCTAAGATAACTAATTATAGGAATATGAAAATCTTGATATGGAGACAATGAAGTAGAAAAAAATATTATTTCTTTCATCAAAGAAATTATCTGCAAAATCTGCTAGTTTTTAAAATAATTTTGAGTTGATCATTGTATCGAAGGGAATGTTATTTATTTAATAATATGGTGATGAAAATTTCCAAAAATGTTGAGAAAGTAATCTTTCTTAACAGGATTTGATCTAAGCTTAATCAGAAGAGTGATGAAAAGTAAATTAATGGGAAAGGATGACATGGATTTCAGCTCTGCTTCTATCACTACCTGTCTGCCCCATATATCTTCATTGGTGGGATGTGTAAGCCTGGTGCTGTTTTTTTTTTTTTTTTTTTTTTTTTTTGAAGATTTTATTTATTTATTTGAAAGAGAGAGAGAGCATGAGCAGGGGGAGCAGACAGAGAGGGAGAAGCAGACTGGGAACTCAAGGACTCCATGATCATGACCTGAGCTGAAGGCAGACACTCAACAACGGAGCCACCCAGGCACCCCTATAAGCCTGATTCTTAATATATTTTCAGTATGCTTATTGGCATGAAGAAATCCACTGAAAGTCCCTTTAATTAGCATGTGCTTTAATTGCTCTTCCCTTCTTTCTGTGCTATTGAATTTTAATTCTTCTCAAAATGAAATGCTAATGGTTTGTTGTTCTGTCAAGTGAAATGCACCTTGTAGATACTCTATACACATTCTTTTTTTTTAACATCCCACAAGTTCCGGTATATTGTGTTTCCAATTTCATTTGTCTCAAGAAACTTTTTTTTTTTTTTTTCAAAATCCTCCCTTTAATTTCTTCTATACATTCTATTCTGGTTCTTAAAATCAGGAACACACCCTTCCAGTTACCAAGCCTTTGTAAGAATAAAATAATTGAAATGAGGCCCTGGATTCAAATTCATAGTTATCTACGATTATATGTAATATACAGTAATAGAAATAAAAAGAAATTATTTTAAATAAATATGGTAAACAATAGTATTAACTCTCCTGCCTGAATTTATAATTTTTTTGATATTCCATTATCCTTTTTATTTTATCCACTAATAGTGTGTATGTTTAATAAATAGTCAGACTTATGCTTATCTGTGAGTTCATTTCCAGTAGATTTTTATTTAAATAAAATAAACTATATCTTATTTCAATTATGGATAATAATAATGAAGCAATATGCATTTTTATTTATTTTTTAAATTTTTAATTTAAATTCAATTAGCCAACATACAGTACCTCATTAGTCTTAGATGTAGTGTTAACAATTTATCAGTTGCATATTATTCCCAGTGCTCATCACATCATGTGCCCTTCTTAATGCCTGTCACCCAATTACCCCATCCCCCCACCCACCGCTCCTACAGCAACCCTCACCTTGTTTCCTATAGTTAAGAGTCTCTCATGGTTTTTCTCCGCCTTTGATGACTTCCCATACAGCTTTCCCTCCCTTCCCCTATGATCTTCTGTGCTGTTTCCTATATTCCACATATGAGTGAAACCATATAATTGTCTTTCTTTGGTTGACTTATTTCACTCAGCATAATACCCTCCAGTTCCATCCACATCAATGCAAATGGTAAATAGTCATCCTTTCTGATGGCTGAGTAATATTCCCTTGTGTGTGTGCGCGCGCGCGTGTGTGTGTGTGTGTGTGTGTGTGTGTGTGTATACCAGTCTTCTTTATCCATTCATCCATAAATGAATATCTTGGCTCTTTCCACAGTTTGGCTGTGTGATACATCACATTAATAAAAGAAAGGTCAAGAACCATATGATCCTTTCAAATGATACAGAAAAAGCATTAAAAAAATACAGGATTCTTTTTTTTTTTTTTTTTTGCACACTTTCTTGATTATAACTCTCCACAGCGTAGGGATAGAGGAAACATACCTCAATATCATAAAAACCATCTACGAAAAGCCTACAGCAAATACCATTCTCAATGGGGAAAACTGAGAGCTTTTCTCTTAAGGTCAGGAACACGACAGGGATGCCTACTCTCACCACTGTTGTTCAACATAAAACTAGAAGTCCTAGCCTCAGAAATCAGACAACAAAATCAAATAAAAGGCATTCAGATGGGCAAAGAAGTCAAACTCTCACTCTTCACAGATGATATGATACTTTATGTGGAAAACCCAAAAGACTCAACATCAGAATTGCTAGAACTCATACAGGAATTCAGCAACATGGCAGGATATAAAATCAACGCTCAGAAATCAGTTGTATATCTATACACTAACAATGAGACAAAAGAAAGAGAAATTAAGGAATCAATCCCATTTACAATTGCACCAAAAGCAATATGCATTTTTAGCTAGAAATATAAAAAGTAAATTAACATTTGCCAAATACGTTTACTTTATTTCCATTTTGCTTAGAAATCATACTACAAAAAAATCTTTAAAAATTACCATTACTATATGTGGAGTGTGAGATGTTATAAAATATGTGGATGTCAGATATATGGCATTAAGAAATTCTTTGAAAAGGGGCGCCTGGGTGGCTCAGTCATTAAGCATCTGCCTTCGGCTCAGGTCATGATCCCAGGGTCCTGGAATCGGGTCCTGCGTCAGGCTCCCTGTTCAACGGGAAGCCTGCTTCTCCCTCTCCCACTCCCCCTGCTTGTGTTACCTCTCTTGCTGTCTCTCTCTGACAAAAAGTTAATTAAAATCTTAAAAAAAAAAAATTCTTTGAATAAATTCTGTGTGTGTGTGTGTATGTATACATATACTTACTTTAAAAAATACTGTTGAACACAATAATACCAGGAAAAAAAGAAAAAAATATGTTATTTTACTGTCTTTCCCCCCCAATGTTAGAACACATTATCCTGCTTCTTCATATGTCTTTTTTTGTTTGTTTGTTTGTTTTATGCTTGATATCATTTTTAAAAGACATATGGGCGGGGGCGCCTAGGTGGCTTAGTCGGTTAAGCATCTGCCTTCAGTTCAGGTCATCATCCTAGGGTTCTGGGATCAAGCCCCAAATCAGGCTCCCTGCTCAGCGGGGAGTGTGCTTCTCCCCTTCCCTCTGCCCCACCCTCCTGCTCCTGCTGGCTTTCTCACTCTCTCTCTCTCTCTCAAATAAATAAAATCTTAAAAAAAATAAAAAATATATGGATATGTTGTGAATATTGTTTGGCAACAGAGAGAAAATTCACATTCTTCTGTCTGATAATTAAGTTGAGGTCTTATTATTTTCCCAAGTTAGGAGTTTAACTGAGTTAATGCTGTGTTACAGCTTCAGTTGTAACATTTTGAGGACAATATATGTTTTGTATTAACATAGGTCCCTCCATGTTGCAAGATTTTGGGCTTTAAGCATGGTAATACAAATATTTATCTGTACCTTTCAGTAAAGGTCCCCCAGACTTTTACGCCAGAATGAACCAGGAAAATAAAATATGGAAGAGATATAAAGATTATCTTTGTACTTGGATACCTTAGAATTGCAATCTATCATGTCAGCTAATTTAATCTTAAATTCTATAATAGTTTCTTATTATTCTAAAATACTTCCTCTGTCTATATCAGCCCAATTACTAGTGGCCAGTAATCTGATCACCTAGGTAGAGCTCACTTTCTTTCACATTATTTCTTTTTTTTTTTTTAAGATTTTGTTTATTTATTTGACAGAGATAGACAGCCAGCGAGAGAGGGAACACAAGCAGGGGGAGTGGGAGAGGAAGAGGCAGGCTCCCAGTGGAGGAGCCTGATGTGGGGCTCGATCCCAGAATGCCGGGATCATGCCCTGAGCCAAAGGCAGCCGCCTAACAACTGCGCTACCCAGGCGCCCCTCTGTACACATTATTTCTTTCGATTTCTTGATTTCTCAGCTCCTCACTAATTTAATAATGCATTTTTTAAAAGCTTATCCCATTTTTTCTAGTACTCATGATGAGAACATTGTCATATATAGTCTACACTAGGCCATATACTAATTGAAAGGAGATCTTCAAATAATTTTTAATATCAAAGTAAAAACTGCACTGGGCAATATTAAACAGGCAGGGAAGACTTTATTCAAGGCTATTGCAAGAAGGAAAACAAGCCAGAACTTAATCTGTTTAACCCTGCCAAAATAAAAACAAAGGTCAGGGAAGGGTGTTTAAAAGCTAGGTGTGAGGGAGATCACGGACCATCATTTGCTAATTGGGTTTACCCAGAGGAAAAGTACATTTTCTGTTTATATTCATGACAGCAGGTAGTTTTAAAACTTGGAGCAAGTTGGAACCAGTGGATGTCTGTTCAGGCAGTCAGTGCACTTGGGGGCCTTGTTGAGAGGTCTAATGATGAACTCCATTCAAGTCATGGTGCCAGAATTAATATGAAAGCAAAACTTGTGCCCAACAATGTTAAATAGTCAAGGAAGAGTTTATTTATTGATGCAACAGTTGAAATCATCACTTTAAAGATTTATTTGAGAGAGAGAGAGCATGTAAGTGGGGAAGGGCCAGAGGGAGAGGGAGAAAATCTCAAGCAGACTCCCCACTGAGCACAGAACTGGATCGGGGGCTTAATCCCACGACCCTGAGATCACAACCTGAGCTGAAATCAAAAGTCACCATTTAATTGACTGAGCCACCCAGGTGCCCCTGAAAACATTATTTTAAACACCACAGTAATAGATTGTGTTTACCATTATTGCTGAATAATAATTAGCCCAAATTCATCAATTGCTTACCACCTCAGACATATATTTGTTATTGCTTTTACATAAAGGATATAGATGAGCCACACTTAGATGGACTAAACCCAGATCTATATGTCTTCTCATTTTGGAATGCAGCCTACAGGATTAGCTTGGATATGTTGCTGTCATAATGGAGGACAGAGTGAGATGAGCCCATCAAAATCATGCAATGGCATTTAAAGTTTCTGCTTAGATGGGACCTTTACCATTGGCAGGAGTGAATTCACTTCATGTAATATACATGGGTCAGTCACATGAGAATGAACATGGGTGCTAATCCTATAAATGAGTAAGAAGGTATTTGGAAACAAATAATTCAATCTACCATAAATATTGTACAAGCACACTATAAGCACACTATATAAATTGAGAAAAAATAGTGTAAACAATGTCTATTATTAACATAACCTTCAATACTATACTTAAGCACCAAAGCACTAATCAGTAAAATCCAAAATGTAAAATAAATGAAGTATGTATATGTTCATATACATGTACGTATATGAACAAGTATGTATATGTTCATATACATTTATATTCACATATGAACAAGTATTCACATATTCATATATGAACAAGTATGTATATGTTCATATACATTTATATTCACATATAAATGTATATGTGAAATATCAATACAAAAATGTCAAGAGGTTCAGACTGTGATCTTGTGCATAGTTTGTAAGGAGAATATGTAGTATTTTCTTATACTCAATTAATTAATAGAACTGCTAGAACAGTTCATGAAGAACTGTGAAGACTTTTCAAAAAGTTGGCTGAGTCCAATATTATATTAAATCAAAGTTTACTGTTCACTAGCACTTAAGTTATCAGACAAATTATATGCAATCCGGAGAAAAATTTCCAGCAACCATACACAAAATGGCTTTTAAATGTCATTAATATATATAAAGAAAATCCAAATGAAAGGAGAGATAAATATGGTTTTTACTTAGAAAGTTCCAAAAGTATTATGAAATGCCAGTTTTATACAATCACCAAAAATTCAATAAATATCAATCCAAATAACTCTCATTTATTTTGAAAGATCTAGTGAAGTTGATTATAAAATGTGGTGTAAGTACTTATGGACAGTTAAGGCATATCTAAAAAAATGAAAAATTATATCTCATTATTATGTATTTATATTACATAAATATTGCATATAATTATAATATATAATTATTAGCAAATATACTAATCATTAGCCTATAATCAGATGCAAATATTTATAGAACCTGATTGTGAAAGAGGTGGTTTTGCAAATCAAGGGAATGATGTAATTTCTACAAATGAAGAAAAGTTGTTTTATAAAAAAAGTTGTTTTATAGAAAAAAATAAACATTACTTAGAATCACAGACATAAAGAAATTTCATGTTTTTAAAGTTATTGAAGAAAAAAAGAAGAGTATCTTCCTGATCTCTAGTTATAAATGAATGAAATGTTTTACTTCAAAATTAAATCTTCTATACAATATTTAATTATATAAATGGTGTTAAAAACAACAAAGAAATTGATAAAAATGTTGCATCATATATGGCAGTACTTGCATCATGCATGAACAATATATATTAAATGATTCCATATATTCATAGTAAAAACAAAATACCAAGAGAAAAATAAGGCAAATATATATGAAAAATCAATTTTCAAGAGTGTACCAGTGAAAGTATTGAAAGTTACATTCAAATGTAACAGTTGGATACCATTTCATAGGGATCAGACGTACAAAAATACATTTTTCCAATTATAACTTCATACGAGGATGGTAGAGCAAGAGACTCTTCTATAATATCAGAAGTAAAAATTGAACAATTTTGGGAAGCAATAAAATTTAGCAGTATTGCATATATACCTCTCTCAAACCTAGCAATTTCATTTCTACCTATATGCCCTGAAAATGGTTTTGTAAGTGTACATCAAGTGAAAAGTTTAAAAATATTTCCTGTAATATTATTTGCATAATTTAAGAATTATCAGAGAAATGGTCAAATTAAATTGTCACTGGATAAACTACATATTGTTGCTTATATCTGAGCAAACTTCTACATGTCATCGTGAATAACTCTCTATAACATAACTATGAATAAAAAAACACCACAAATAATATGTAAGTTATAAACTTTATATATAACATGAATGATGGTAGCAATAGGATCATTAATAAATCACACACACATACATATGAATAGCACAATAAGTGATATAATGGATTAAAATGTGCATTGGTAGCAGTACATTCCAAAACCATGATAGTGGTTCTTCAGAAGGAAAATTTTAAATTGCTGAAAAAGATAAAGGAGTTTTAAATTTTAATTTAATTTTATCAATAATATAAGTAACATAAATGAAGCAAAAATTAAAAACATGAACATGTTAATTCTGAATGGAGTGCCAATTATAGAATGTTTGCTCTATTTCCCTTTTTATCTGTGGCTGAAAAGAATAACTTTTCTGACAAAGGAAAAAAACCAAAAGAAATGCAGTGGATTATATTTTCACTGTACTCAATATGCTTATTCTATATTGTTACTCTCACTTATGGGAGAACCCAGGTAAGGACTATTTATAAACTAAGTAATTCTGTAGTATAATGAAAGCTCCATGAGAGTAGGGGCTTTGCCTGTTTTGTTTATTGCTGTAACACCTGCATGTAGAACAGCATCAGGCACATGGTGTCAAGTACGTAATTTTTTAATTGAGTGAATGATTAAGTGAATGTGTTAATGGAAGTAGTGTTCTAGGAAATTGTGATCCACTATATTAATTTTTACTTAACTTCCTGGGTGGGCAATTTATCTGAACTTCTTCGTCTTTTTAAACATACCTATACGATAAAGTCCTCTTTGCCTTCATTAGTCAGTATATAGAACAGGGGTGAGCAAATGACTACAGTGAGCCAAATGCAGCTTGCCGTCTGTTGTTGTGTGATGACCCATGAGCTACACAATATACGTTTTACATTTCAAATGACTGAAACAAATCAAAAGAAGAATAATATTTTGTGACATGTGAAATTATGAAACTCAATTTTAGTATCCATAAATCAAGTTTTGGAGCACAGCCATGCTCATTTGTTTGCATGTTGCCTATACCCGTTTTGGTGCTAAATAGCAGCATTGAAACATTATAACAGAGACTGGCCCGAAAAGCTTAAGATATGTACTGCCTAACCCTTCATAGAAAACATCTGCCTACCTTCGGTATAGCAATATCAAAAACTCATGTTGTAGCTAAGCCTTGCTTTCTTTGATGTACCCTCCGATATTGACTTATGTTTTCCTATCATGCCTCTATCACAAATAGTCAATAGTGTTTATGAATGTACACATGGACGTATATCTGTATGTATGCAAGTAATTGTCTCCCTGTTCTTTCTGACACGAATCTTAAGTCAGATAGCTTGTTTTCCTTGAAAATTTTTCCACTGGCTAACAGAGAGCCTCCTACATAGTAGAAGGTATAAAGATGCATTAATGGAAGGATAAATATACAATTTTTAAGTTATTCTCCCAGTGAGGGTCTCTGGGAATTGCTCACATGTCAATCATCTAGAAAAGGGCCCATTTTTACATGAGTTTTTTAAAAAAATATGCAGGTTCAACCATATGAGAGATGACTAATTGTTTAGTATAAATTATGTGTTAAAGTTATTGCATGGAAATTGCATTTGTAAATATCTAACTTACACATGAATTGCTAAGAGGGAGAAACACTTTCTATTTTTACATTTCATGTTTGAGATGGTGATGCACAATTATAATATTCAGAGCACTGTGTTTATTGAAATTCTTATTCTAAAATGCAAATAAGGAAAGTTTTAGAGATTTTAAGGAAGTTAATCAGAGCTGATAGAGTGCAGGGATCACTGTAGGAATTCATTAAATGTTATTTATTTTTATATGTTTAAGTGAGGCTTTATTTTTTTTATTTGCCATAGTCAAATTTATTTTTTTCAATATTTAGATGATAGAGTTTAATTTAAAAATAAGTTTTGAAAAGGAATTTCTAATAAATTTAAAAAGATTTTTTGGAAAGTTTATAGACACAGATTATCTTTAAGACTAAAATGATACCATATTTTATTTGAGATTTTTACTCAGCTCTTTTTTGCCATGAATAGTTCAGGTACCATTTCTTGTCTCTGAAACATGGATCCCAAATAAAAATAAGGCAGTTGTTATTTTGGACATAGCTTCTTATGCATGCCCTCTGAATTCCATTTAAAAGAAAAAAGAAAAAGCACCAACCTCTAATACTAGAATTCTAATATAAAAAATATTAAAATGTAATATTGTCTGATGGCACTTTTTTTTATATCTTCTCTTTTAAACAGATGTTTAAAAAATAGTTGATATGACTGGCATTGGATATAAGCTTTCCCCCCCATTTATAAATTTGTAACAATCACTTGGTCATGTGAGTTAACATTACTTCATATATTTGATCAAAACCTTGAAAAATAATCCTTAAAAATAAAAACCATGCAGACAAATTAATTTTATCTTTAATACTTAATCCCTGAAAATTTCAGTGGGTTAAACTATGCCTTTTGAAAGAAATCAGAATGGGTGTGAGTTTATAAGGCATATCAAATTTTTCATGTCAAAGATGAAATCATGAATATTTGGCATGGGAAAAATTAATTTTATTTAAGAAAACTATAAGGAGGGGCACCTGGGTGGCTCAGTCCATTAAGCATCTTTCTGCCTTCAGCTCAGGTCATGATCTCCGGGGCTTGGGATGGAGCCCTGCATCAGACTCCCTGCTCAGGGGGAAGTCCGTGTCCTTCTCCCTCTTCCCCTCCCCCTGCTCATGCTCTCTCTCTCTCTCTCTCTAATAAATAAATAAAATCTTTTAAAAGAAGAAAGCTATAAGGAAATGACCAAAGTTTGGAATTAATCTTAGCTGTTGGAAAATTTGTTCATTGATTTAAAAGAGTTTGTGTCAAAAATTAATAAGGACATTTTTTAGTAGCCTAGTTTAGGAGAAATGATATGTAAAGTTTGTATGTCAACCAAGAAAAAGGTATATATACATATATATACACTATTATATATTATATATAAATTATGTCTTTCAAAATGGGAATTCAATATAGGAATTTAGTTACAATTTAGTTTCAATATAGGAATTTTATTACTGGGGTAATCCACGTTGAAGAACTCCACAAAGTAGTTACCATTTTTGGTATGAGACCACAAAAGGGGGGAAAATGGGGCCAACCAATGCAGAAGAGGGAAACAGCGATGTGGGGAAGGGTATGGAGGGGTCAGAATGGAGGCTGTGGACAGTGTTTTTGCAATTGTATCTAATGGACTACAGTGAAGGTGAAGGTTATCTGGGAGTGCTTAGAAGAAGCTGGAAACTGGAATCAACTGCCAATTCCACAGTCAGGTGCTTTTGCTGAGCCAGAGTGTCAAGATATGGCAAACTGCCACTGTACAATCTAAATTATCCTATTGAAAATATGACAAAGATAGCACTTGAAATGATTTTCAGTGACACTGTGTTAGTTTGTCAATAATTCATTTTCTCTCCAAGCTACTCTCTGTCTACTTTTAGTGGAGATAAAAACACTGTGAACTATCACTTAAGATGAAATTCAGTAGCTGTTTCACCCTCTTTGTTTTTCACTTCTTATGTGGAAACAAGACTGTGATCTGATTGCCTAAATCTTTGTATTTTGTATTTCTGTTCAGTTAGCTTTCTGTAGATATAATATATAAGGCATATGGATAGGTATTTACCTACTATATAATGATGCATTTATTTATTTACCTATTTATTTATTAAAGATTTATTTTTTTATTTGAGAGAGAGAGAGCACTTGCAAGCAGGGGGAGGGGCAAAGGGAGAGGGAGAGAGAGAATCCTGAAGCAGACTCCTGCTGACTACAGAGCTCAAGGTGGGACTTTATCCCAGGACCCTGAGATCATGACCTGAGATGAAAGCAAGAGTAGGCCGTTTAACCAGCTGAGCCACCCAGGCACCCCAAGGTCTTTATTTATTTTAAGGACATAATATTTGCTGTAGTGTACTAAGTTATGGGTCTTCAGTACACCAGTAATGACCAGATTCCAGAGAATGTCACTGCTATGATATTGCATGTAGATGTCTGAGTTAGTTAAACATGCACAAAATACAAGTAAAGAAGGAGTTCTCTTTTAATACTTTGATGAGAGGTCTCCTGTGTGTTGTTTACTTTAGAAATGACATAAAATACTGCATACTCATGAAATGATCTATGACAATGCTCATTTTTCATTCCATAATTTTTGTAATATGTTGAAATGTTCTCTTTTAAAGTTTGTTTTTAAATAGTTTGTGGCAGTTTGAAACCTAGGTATATTCATAATTACCCTAAAGTTCCTTAAATGCTACTTGACCTCATTTTTACATGTTATTTCATAGATGTATATATTCATTACTTTTGATTGTGTGTAGTTACTTTGCTATGGTTTTTGGTCCTTTGATTTGTAGCAATATCATCTATGCATAAAGTTGGAATATTTTTCTTTCAAGCAAAATGTGAGTAGTTCTTTGGGTATTGAGTTTGATAAGTTCTTTATAGATTTTTGTATACTAGCCCTTTATCCAATATGTCATTTGCAAGTATCTTCTTCCATTACCTAGGTTGCCTTTTAGTTTTGTTGATTGTTTCCTTTGATGTGCAAAAGCTTTTTATCCTGATGAAGTCCCAATAGTTCATTTTTGCTTTTGTGCTGATGCCGAGGTCAAAGAGGTTGCTGCCTGTGTTATCCTCAAGGATTTTGATGGATTCCTGTCTCACATTTGGGTCTTTCATCCATTTTGAGTTTATTTTTCTGTATGGTGTAAGACAGTGGTCCAGTTTCATTCTTCTGCATGTGGATGTCCAATTTTTCCAACACCATTTGTTGAAGAGACTTTTTTCCATTGGATATTCTTTTCCACTTTGTTGAAGATTAGTGACAGTAGAGTTAAGGGTCCATTTCTGGATTTTCTGTTCTGTTGATCTGTGTGTCTGTTTTAGTGTCATTACCATGCTGTCTTGATGATTACAGCTTTGTAATACAGCTTGAAGTCTGGAATTGTGATTCCTCCAACTTTGGTTTTCTTTTTCAACATAACTTTGGCTATCCAGGGTCTTTTCTGGTTCCATACAAGTTTTAAGATTGTTTGTTCTAGCTCTGTGAAAAATGCTGATGGTATTTTGACCAGGATTACATTGAATGTGTAGATTACATTGGGTAGCATAGATATTTTTATCTCTCAGTAAACTTTTAAGATTATATGTTCTTGGTGTTTGGAGTAATGAAATTTCACCAGGATGTGCCTACTGTCTAATGATTCTAATAGTTCAAACTATCTTTTTCAAACTAAATACAATTTCTTTTTCAAAATACTTTTTTTCTTTGAAAACTCTAATTATTCTGCATATTATTTATAATTATCACACTGATATTCAATATTTTTTCTTATATCCAATTACCAATAAATAGGGTTTCATATTCATAGATTTGATAAATTACTGGAATTCTCCACATAGCTCTTGAGTCAACTTTTATAAACTTGAACACGTCACACACAGAGACACACACACACACTAAAAGAAAACAAACAAACATAAAACACTAGTATTCCAAAGACGCAAAAGATAGAAATTGGGAAGATACACTNTTTCTTCTACTCTACTGAAAGATTGTTATTTTCATTCTACTTTTCAAATACATTTCATAGTAAAAACACCTATAATGATCCTGAAGGACATATAGTAGTATGTTGGTAATAAGTAAATAATATTCTTTGGGAATTAAGGCAAAATGCTAAGAAAAAAATTCTCACAAAACTAAGTAATGGTTAAAAACTATCAATTATGTATTTGAAAGCAATACATATTGATCTATAACACAACATAATCATTATATTCAGAAGAGATTATATAAGCATAATACAAACATAGAAAAGGGTGATCCATGTATGCTTAATGATCACTACATGCCACAAAGACCAAATATTTCATGTATATTCCATTAGGGAAATCTAAGAGCATAATTAAACAATTTTTCATTTCACCATAACTCTCTTAGAGTAGTGCTGTGCAGGAGACAGAGTCTAGTGGCTCATGGTGCCTATTGTTAGTATCTCTTCTTAATTTTCATTTATTTAGTAAGGACAGATAGGCAGGTTGAAATAAGCCATAGAGTGTTTTCATCATGAAAACTGACAAATACAAAAATCATAGCTTCTTTCCACCTCTACAGGAAGAGCCTGTTTTTGAACTTTTGCCAGCACATCACTATTTAAAATTCCAGTAGAATATTTAGAATTCATAATTTAAAATATTTTCTCATTCAGGAGAATAGATTATTTTGACTTTTTATCATGATGTGAGCAGACAAAAAATATTCAAATCTTTTATGTTTAGTCCAAGAATGACTTTTTTAATTCTGCTGACATTAAATGCATCACATCATTCTTTCTTCTTTGAGAACAAGTGTAAAGGCAAAGAGTTCAATTTTGTTATGAATTTCCAACCAAATATTTCTTTGTTCACATTTATATATAGTTTCCTGCTTTTAACTTTTCAAGAGGAATGATAAATTGTATCTCCCAGTGAACCAAGTCACTGTTCAGCTAATATAATCTTTGCTTAAGATCAAATAGGCACTGATCGTTTTACAGATTTTATTTTATTACTGTCAGTTGGGTCATACATTTTTCTGAAGTGAAAGTAAAAAACAACCAGTTGAAATATTTTGAAAGATAATGTTCTGGAAGGTAACAATTCACTGTTGAAAACCACAGTGAGATTGCTGACAAAAGATCAAGTTTGGGTCAATGAAAAACAATTTGCTTCCCTCCTCCCTGCAGCCATTCTTTTGTAAGTGTGTAGATGTAAAAATTGAAAAGAAAAAAAAAGAAAGAAAGGAGAGAAAAAGAAAAAAGAAAAGTTTGGATTTTTCTTTATATCAAGGAAATAGACCTCTCTAGCATCTTCTGTATATTTTATACTTATTATTTCATAGAAGTGAATTTAAAAGTAAGTTGCAGAGATAATTTATTTTAAGTAGAGATACATTTAGAAATACAAATATGTCTCAATTAGTAGTCTCTGAGTAGCACTGGGTAAATGTTACAGTTGTTCCTTCCTTCCTGTCAGATATACCAGATGCATACACACACACACGCGCACACACACACACACACACACACACACACACAGATTTCATTGTACAATTCATAGATATTTAAAGTCCTCCTTTTACACATTAACCAGGGCTAAAAAAAGAAAAGAAAAGAAAAGAAAAGAAAATTAGTATCTTACCCCTGGAAGTTTTTCTTAGAAGTTTCCAACTATGTAGAGTTTACAAAGATTTCTGTAAGACAGAACATTTATAGGATTGTATTTTGGGATTATGGAAGTGGAAAAATTGCAGCCCTGATTTTTCCTTCAAAATCCTTAGAAGGGCTGATAGTTCATCAGTATGATGACAAAACAAATATGTTAAGTTTAGAGTAGCCAGGGAGGGGAAAGTGGGTGACTAGGACAAGAATACCAAAAACTAAATGAATCAATAGCCTGAAAATTCACAAATCTACCAATTTGTGAATTGCTTTCACCTATCTGGGCAGGGAGCATAAGCCTCTGTGAGGAAATAGAAGTACTCTCTTAATAAATTGAACAAACATCTAGAAAAATCTAAAACTATTAGTTTGAATATGTTGTAGCAAAATAAAATCACACAACTTTCAATTTCTTGAGATTTTAATAAGCTCAGGCAATCAAGAAAAAATAAGCATTGAAAAAGAAATGCCAAAATGAAAAATGATAACAATAAACTGACCAGAGAACAGGCAATTGAGAAACATTAAAAACTTAAAGATTACAAAATTGTAAAAACCTGAATGAAGATATTCAATGTCAAGAGGATATTTCATTCATCAATTGAGTAACATAAAATATATTGCAAAAATAAGATATAATTGTTCTACCTCAAAATAAAGTGGGTGCCAGGTAGTACAGTAATAAATATAGTGTTTAATATTGACAAATCAATAGCAATATCAAAAAGAATATTAGTTAGAATTACAACAGAAGTAGTTAAAAGAGTATCTTTGGCAATCATTATATTTATCAGTTCTTGGGAAATACTCTCTTGGTGAGAATAGCTGTATCTGTTTATGATATATAAAATGCTATTCTTTTCTTCAACTTTACTTAACATTTGATGTAATCAAAAGTTCAAATTATATTTAATGAAAGTTAGTTTGAAATTTTGTCTGCTCTAAAATTTCTTCTATTGGCATGCCTGGATGGCTTAGTTGGCTAAGTGTCGGACTCTTGATTTTGGCTTAGGTCATTACTGTAGCTATTTGAAGTTATGTCCTTATAAAATGATCTTCTTTGTTGTTTGTCTTCCACTTAATTAATAATTTAAAACAAAGAAAAAGATCTGTCTTCCTTGTGTGTGTATGTTGGTATATCATCCTTAAATTATGAGAAAAATGCATTTAAAAAGAAAGTATAAGCATTATATCTAAGAAGACATATATTACAGAAGCCATTCATAATTAAACCCATGTTTTCTTTTAAGGAAGTAAACAATTACTGAATGTGATATATAAATAAATATTAACATGACATATAGAATTGTTTCTAGAAATAAATGTTGGTCTAAAAGAGAAAGTAAGTATCTTGGGGGACTTAATATTACAAACATAGAAAATGATACATCCTGGTCGAACTGAAAAATCATCTAATTAAGACATCTTGATGTGAGTTAGAAGTTGACTAGAATAATACAGTTTTATTGTATTCTTATTTAATATTGACTATTGTTCTATTCTTGAAAATTTTGCATTGAGGTGTTTGCCAGCCTATTCTCCATAATATTTTTTCTTCACTCCGTCTATCCAATATGTTTTGAGTTTGAACTAATTTACTAAGATTCTATCCTGTCAGGTGATTACCACATAAAATCAAATTTCTCCACCTGGTCTACAGAACTCTGAGACTGAACGTGCTGTACCTATAAAATATTATCCCCATTACTCCCGTTGTGTGCACATTGATCAGTTTATCTCTAGCTACAACCCTTAGAACACTCCTAAAAATGAAAGAATTAGACAATCAGGCTAGAAAGTTGGTGACAAACCGAATGTTTTGATTCAACAAATACTGAAATAAAATTAAGAGTGGGGAGAAATTGATTCATCAGAGGTATTATTAGGATTTGAATACTATATATAATGATTTTTTTATTTTCTCTTATTTTGAAAATAATTATGTACATGCACAGAAATAATACTAAATTTCTCAGTCAATAATAATCACAATATATCTGAATCTGACTAAAGTTCTGCATAGATTTGTACATTGTATTTATTTACCATAACCAAAGAATGGCAAATAGGAATAAATAAATATCCTATTATGAAGGAATCTATCACACTTTACCTCTGTGGTCTTCTTTTCCCAAACCCATAACCCCAAAGAAAACATCAGGAAAAACAGAATTTAGGGATATTCTAAAATATATCTGACCAGTACATCTCAAAACTGGCAAAGTGATTAAAAACCAAGAGAGACTGAGAGACTGTCAGAGCCAAGAAGAGTCTAAGGAGACATGACTACTAAATGTAATAGTATTCTTTTTTTATTATGTTCAGTTAGCCAACATATAATACATCATTAGTTTTTGATGTAGTGTTCAACAATTCATTAGTTGTGTATAACACCCAGTGTTCATCACAACACGTGCCCTTCTTAATACTCATCACCTGGCTATCCCATTCCCCCACCCCCACCCCCTTCTGTAGATGTAATAGTATTCTTGATGTGATCCTGAAACAGAAAAGGGATATTAGGTAAAGCTGAGGAAATCTGAATGAAGTATGAAATAGTTAACATTGTATCACTAGCTTTCCATTTGTGACAAATGTACCATAGCAACGTAAAATGTTAACAATAGGTGAAACTGAATATGAAGGATACAAGAACTCTCTGAACTATCTTTGTCATCCTCTGTTTATCTAAAACTATCCTAAAATGTGAATCTTATTCAAATATTTTTTAAATGTAATTAAACTAAAAATGCACAGTGAAAAAAGTAAAAGCAAGAAAAACCATGTAGGTGGGGATAATAGAAAAATATTCTACTAAAAGCTTTTAAAAACTGATTGACTCCTTATGGAGGACAAATGGGATTTCAGGGCATACCTCTTTTTTTTATTTTTTATTTTTTTAAGATTTTATTTATTTATTCGACAGAGATAGAGACAGCCAGCGAGAGAGGGAACACAAGCAGGGGGAGTGGGAGAGGAAGAAGCAGGCTTCTAGCGGAGGAGCCTGATGTGGGGCTCGATCCCATAACGCCGGGATCACGCCCTGAGCCGAAGGCAGGCACTTAACCGCTGTGCCACCCAGGCGCCCCTCAGGGCATACCTCTTGTTCTTTCTGGTCATCCATGACCTCTTGAAAAAAAAATACTGTGTGGCCCTGATAAGAACCAAAGGTTTGGGCATGAGGCAAAGGGGTTAAGTCCCATATACAATAATAAAATAATTGAGATTTATATTTTAACTCTGCCATGGCCTGGCTGTGTCAAATTTTGTTAAATCACCTAACTGTTCCATGTGTTACTTTTTTCATAAATAAAATGAGAGTAACAGTAACATCTATCATTTAATTTATTATGCTGATTAAAAGAGGTACTTGATGCAAAGCACTGGGATAGTGATTAGTATATTGTAAGCGCTCTATAAATGTTATATACCACTACTTGATGAAAAATATAGAATAATGATTCTGGTGAAATTTTCTGCTCAGTAGATTAAAATGAATATAACCTTTTAAGGTGTAGACAATTCTGTGCCTCAAGAATAATATAGCTAATATAATAATATAAGTATTTCCTGATGTTCTACAAAGAACTAGCCTCTTCAACACAAGAGATAAGATGTAAGAAAAAAGAAAGCTGTGTGATCAGATGTATAAAATTAAATTGGTTACTATAGGCCTTCTTAAAGTCTCCAATAAGCTAAAAAGAGACATATGTAGCATTTAACAAGGCTCACCATACTTTGCAACCCCAATGATTACAATTTATACAAAAATAAATTTGTGACCACAAAAGTCCCTGAATAGTCAAAACCACCTTCAGAAAGAAGAACAAGGCTAGAGGTTTAGTGTAGGTTTCAAACTACTATATGTGTGTGTATATATATATACATATATATACATATATATATGTATATATATATATATATATAGCTGTGGAAATCTAAACAGCACAAAACTGTCATAAAAATAGACACATAGATCAATGGCACACAATAGAAAGCACAAAAATAAACCCACGCTTGTATGGTCAATTAATCTATAACAAAGGAGGCAAGAATATACAATAGTGAAAAGACAGCCTCTTCAATAACTAGTGCCAGAGAAACTAGACAGCTACATGCGAAACAATGAAACTGGACCACTTTCTTGCACCATACACAAAAATAAATTCAAAATGGATTAAAGACCTAAATGTGAGACCTGAAACCATAAAACTCCTAGAAGTAAACATAAGCAGTAATCTCTTTGACATGGGCCTTAGCAACATTTTTCTAGATGTCTTCTCAAGCAAGAGAAACAAAAGCAAAAATAAATAATTGTGACTACACCAAACTGAAAAGCCTATGCACATCAAAGGAAAACATCAACAAAACAAAGTCAGCCTTTTTGTTTGAAGAAGATATGTGCAAATAATATATCCAATAAGGAGTTAATATCCAAAATTCATAAAGAACTTCCACAATTTATCACCAAAAAATCCAATTGAAAAAAGGGCAGAGAACCTGAATAGTCAGAATGGCTAGAGTCAAAAAGACAAGTAATAACAAGTGTTGATGAGAATGTGAAGAAAAATAAACCCTCATGTGGGGGTGGGAATATAAATTGTTGCAGCCACTGTGGAAAACAGTGTGGAAATTCCTCAAAAAATTAAAAAATAAAAATACAATATGATCCAGTAATTTCACTACTGGATATTTACCCGCAAAAAATGAAAACACTAATTCAAAAAAATATATGTGTACCCTATGTACCTTTATTGCAGCATTATTTACAATAGCTAAGATTTGGAAGCAACCCAAGTGTCCATTAATAATTAAATGGATAAAGAAGATGTGGTGTGTGTGTGTATATACACAATGGGATATTGTTACCTAAAAAAAGTAATCTTACCATTTGTGACATGAATAGATTTAGAGAGTATTATGTTAAGTGTAGGAAGTCAGGCAGAAAGACAAATACCATATTATTTTACCTACATGTGGACTCTAAAAATGAACAATAACAACGGCAACAAAACAGAAATAGATTCAAATACAGAGAGAAAATTGGTGGGTTGCCAGAGGGAAGGGAAGTGAGGGGATGGGTAAAAAAAAAAGTGAAGGCGATTAAGAGGTGCAAATTTCCAATAATAAAAATAAATAAATAAATAAATAAGTCACTGGGATGAAAAGTATAACGAAGAGACTATAGTCAATAATATTTTAATAACTTTGTATTAAAAAGAAAGCCTACACATGTGAGTACACAACATGAGTGGCTGCACAGAGCAGCTGTATGTTTTCCAAATGTATTTGACTCTTTTTCTGTAAGGCAACAGAAAATAGTGATACTCAAGACAGTCTTTCAGAAATTTTGAATTAAGGTCAAATTCTGGTATCAATAGTTGTCAATGTACGTATATGTAAAATCTTAAACCCTCCAAAATAGAGAGACACCCCTTTCCATTTAGTCATGCTTAGCATAATTAAAATCAAACTTTCAACATAGTTCCTTTTAAAGCATATTTTTTTCATAAATGCTTTGACTTTAGAATAAACAACATCGCTCAATTTATAACATAGTCTTAAAAACTGCACCATTTACAAAGTGAGCTTCTCAGCACGTGTAACCAAATATTGCCATATATCTATATTTGCCATAAATATGACATAATCTTCCCCCACAGTGGGGGGAGGAAGGCCATGACAGTCCTGGCAAAAACCTTGTAGAGCCAAAAACTGCCTCTCCCAACTGGTGGGAGGAGTCCCTTAGATGATTGGAAACAACCTCAGTCAGATGGAGGCCACCCTAGCTATGATCCATAACCTATGCAAATGTAAAAGAAAAAGACACGGCTGACCCCAGTGCAGTTGCCACCTGCCCATTGTCCCATTTTGAGAGTGTACTGTCCTTAATAAACTGTTTCTGGACTTGCTGTTTTCCCTCCGGGTGTCTCTTCAAGCGTGGATCCCCATGTAAATCTTTCATGGGAATTCCAGGAACCAAGACTTCTATTCACACAACACAGACTCTCCCACCGGTAACACTTCCTATCTATCTATCTATCTATCTATCTATCTATCTATCTATCTATCTATCATTCGTTTGGGATTTAGTATATTTACTTTGTTCAGAAGTGCATTGCATTGGTTAATTCTGTACAACATTCAATAATTATCTCGTTAAGCATTTATCATCATTTCCTCTATCATTTCATTTTCCAACTCCAGTTAGAAATCTACTTCTTCCTCTAGCTTTTATTTCTTCATTTCTTTTTTTTCTAGTTTTTAATCCTTTGTGTGTTGCATTCTATAAAATGTCTTTATATCTGTTTTCCAATTATTTAATTTGCTCTTCCTTGCCTAACTTAATTTTTAATTTTAGAGCAAATGTGTTTCATTTTAGAATATCAATTTTAGGGGTGCCTGGGTGGTGCAGTCGTTAAGCGTCTGCCTTCAGCTCAGGGTGTGATCCCTGCGTTCTGGGATCGAGCCCCACATCAGGCTTCTCCGCTAGGAGTCTGCTTCTTCCTCTCCCACTCCCCCTTCTTGCTTTCCCTCTCTCGCTGGCTGTCTCTCTCTCTGTCAAATAAATAAATAAAATCTTAAAAAAAAAAAAAAGAATATCAATTTTACCTTTATGTATTGGTCTCTTATTTTAATTCCTTTTAATTTTTCTTGTATGTTGAATTCTTCTGTTTATACGTTTAAACATCATTAACCAGGACATATTCATTTAGTATTTATCTGATATGTCCTATGCAGTTTAGCAAGGACAACAAATCTAGAATTGTTTGATCTCTTTTTTCTCCTTGGTATGTATTTTTTATCTGTAAACATGTAACACTTTGCTCTGTTCCAATTGCTTTGTGAAAAGCAAGGTAAAAAGAAAAAGTCAGAGTGAAAATGGGGAAGGGGTGCAAAGAAGGCACACTTTAGGAAGGGTAAGGCCATATTTAGGACAATGATGAAACAAAGGAACGAGAAAGTTTTATAGCTGGCATGCTAGAAGAGCTATATCAACCTTATTAAAATTTAAGAAATTTAAAGTAGAAAATGAGAGAAAAAGAAATGGAAGTTGATTTACACACAAAGAAAATATGGAGCACAACATCCTTATGAATAATAAAAGCTCCCAATACATGCATTTTCAGAAAACAAATGAAAACTATAACCAATTTAAAAAATGAGCTAAACACAACAAATCCTGATATTGTAAATGGTGATGGATACATAGTGTTTTCTTGTCCCCCTCCCCCATAAAAAGAAATATAGTCAGAAATTTCTTGAAGGTTTTCATATGACTTTTTTTTTTTTTTAAGATTTTGTTTATTTGAGAGAGAGAGAGTGAACAGGACCAGAGGGTAGGAACAGAGGGAGGGGCAAGGGCACAGGCAAGGGAAGGGGCAGAGGGAGAGGCAGGGACAGAGGCAGAGGCAGAGGCAGAGGCAGGGGCAGAGGCAGGGACAGAGGGAGAGGGGGAAGCTGAGCAGGGAGCCAGATGTGGCTCTCGATCCCAGGACCCCAAGATCATGACCTGAACTGAAGGCAGATGCTTAACTGACTGAGCCACCCAAGCACCCCTTGATATGACTTTTAATTTACAACTACAACTATACCACAAGGATTCACCATGCAAAATCAAATCTCTGGAAGTATTCAGGTTTTTCTAATAAATAAGCACAAGGAGGTTAAAAATAAGGGAGAGAAAGAGAGAAAGAAACAGAGAAAAAAGGAACATGTAGACTAAAAGAAATTTCAGGCAACCATCAACCAATGAAAATGAAGGGATTGTATTTGGATGTTGATTCAATACCTTGTAATTCATTTTATGTGATACAAACTAGAAATTAGCAAGCAAAAGTTTATGATTTGTCAAATAGAACTGATAGAGAATCTAAATAAATAGATAAATAGATTAATAAATAACTGATACCAGCTCACCTGAAATTCACTATAGGACCAAATATAAATGATAAATGATAAATAAAAATAAATGATATTATAATATGATATTATAGTTAAATTTAAGTCAATATTAGTTAAATTTACCTAGTATTTATGTAAATTATATTAATACAGAGTTTTGAGTCAAAATTATTTTTTAAGATTTTATTCAAACTAATAAATGTAGTTAATCTGAACAGAGTGTTCTTTCTTAATTTATTTTAAAAAAAAAGTCTCATAGTGCTTGCCACAATATTCAACTACATTTTGGTCAGTAAAATGCAAACCCATTGTTTTGCCCAGAATGCAGCATATGTAGCTAAATCATTAACAAACAAGTTACTCAATAAAACAAACGTAATATCCAAAATATTATCTCTTCAGAGTTTTGTGTGGCATGGCTTTCTACTTTATAAGTTCTTTAGGTTAGTCTACATATATTTGCTCTTAAGTTTTAATATTTGGAATATAATATGAACAGTGAATTAAGGATATCTAAATTTAAATATTTTAAGCAATCATTCAAAATTAAAAATTTTATCCTATCATTATAATATTTGTCTGAAATAGTCAGGTTTTTTAAATACAAAATTAGCAGATCTGAACGTACACAACTGAATGTTCAGAAAAGAGACCTTTTACAGTAAAGAATTCATAAGAATTAGCTTAGAAGACTATAAAATTATCACAGTATATCAGATTTTGAGCCCTAATAGGAGAATATTATTGTCATTTATTCTCATAAATATTAGTTAAGTAGAACTTCCAATTCACATATAGATAATTCAGATATTTTGTACCTAGATAAGCATATGTAAAATTCCAAATTATTTAGTATTTATCAAAGATTCCTCAACTAAATTATATGGTGTTTTTTTTATTCATGCATTAATAGAATTCAGCAGTCTCTACCCACATTATAATTCATCAGTGTGGGATTTCATACTATTTCTTATCCATGGTTAATTAAGAAGGGCAATAGTGGCCAATATTTTCAAGATTCTTGATTTGACTTTTTTTTCTTACCGATTATGAAACAAAAGCAAAAAAGATAACAAATATATTTGTTTCTGTATCATTTCTTTAACAGAAATTCTTTAGTTTGTCATTAAAATGATGTACTATATGTCGTCGGCTAACCTAACATAATAAATAAATAAATAAATAAATAAAGGGTTACTTGATTTAATTGTGGGACAGATAATGTGATCTCCATGGATTTTCACCACTAGAAGGTGTAAGCAACTGTGAAAGAGGTGTTCTTCGGGAAACTAGAAAGAAATTTTGTCTGAATAAAGCATCAGTGAGCATCTTGACTTGCCCATGTTTAGGAAAATCTTCTTTACTTTTTTTAAATTTTTTATTATGTTAGTCACCATACAGTACATCATTAGTTTTTGATGTAGTGTTCCATGATTCATTGCGTATAACACCCAGTGCTCCATGCAATATGTGCCCTCCTTACTACCCATCACCGGCCTATCCCAATACCCCGCCCCCCTCCCCTCTGAAGCCCTCAGTTTGTTTCCCAGAGTCCATAGTCTCTCGTGGTTCATTTCCCCTTCTGTTCACCCCCCTTCATTCTTCCCTTCCTTCTCCTACCAATCTCCCTGCTATTTCTTATGTTCCATAAATGAGTGAAACCATATGATAATTGTCTTTCTCTGCTTGATTTATTTCATTTAACATAATCTCTTCCAGTCCCGTCCATGTTGCTGCATCTTCTTTACTTTGATCCTGTTCCCATATCCCACAAATCTACTAGCAAAGTAATCTCCATTCTCTAGTTCCTATGACAGATCCTAGCTTTGTTATGCACATTTGTCCTAGTGTGCTGCAGCGTGCAATTAAGAAACGGAATAGAAGAATATGTCAGAGGGAAAAAAAATCACAAGCGAAACTCTTCTTCTAACAGATAATTAGGGGCAAAACATGACTAGTTCCAAGGTTTCCCAACATCCTGTTCTGAATTAGAATGTTTTTAAATGTCAAAGGTTCACTCAAATGTTTTCCCAATTACACCATTTTTCGATACACCTTCGCTAATACTCCTTAATGAGATATGACAATTTCTTTGAGGATCAGCATTAAAGCACTAAAATTAAAGGAGGAAAAAAAACATTGAAGCTTTGCATATATCTTTCATCTTTTCTCCTATCTCTCATTGCTTTTTTGAGGTACAGCCCTATCATTATTAGGCCTAAGCTTCTGAATACAAGAAAATATTTCTGTTCATTACCAGGAGGTTATCCTTCAATAAGTACTAAATATTCTGCTTTGGGACAAATAGAAGATCAAAGATGCTAGCTTATTGGCATTTGAAATCAATAATACCAATACTAAGGTATTAATATTATTTAATGTATTGGTTGAACAAAAAAATGTAAACAAATTTGTGTGCCAGTTGTTTGTTCATCAAAATAATTTTAATTTAAAACAGGAAGGCAAATTTCAATCCATGTGTATTAAATAACTTCAGGCTATGTAACTTTTAGATATAGTATGTCTGTTGCTTGCTATGATTTGAATCGACCTACCTACCTTTTAGATCAACAAGTATAATTAAATGACTAAATGTATAAATCATAACTTTATGTGGGAACTTTGTTTAAAAACATTTTGTGGGTTTTATTTTTCTGTGGGTTTTGTGGGTAACTGAGAATTATTCTATTTTTATGGAAATTATTTAGAGAACAAACATTCACCCAAATTACATATAGCAGACAGCTTGCAGGATCCTTTTGTAGGCAATACAATTGTACAGGTTATTAATTTTATTATGCTATTTTGAATATATAACTTTATTCTTTCCAAATCATCAGAATATTTGGAAAAAAACTTAAAATATATATATTTTTTAAAGTTGCTTATATATTTAAGTAAAATGAGTATTGAAGGGAAATTACAAATTCTCAAATTTTCACCAAAATTCCTTAAAATAATGCACACATTTGAAATAAAATGGGTAGTGCTTAAAAATAAAATATGGTTGATCATAAATATGAAATAAAAGACAGGATGATGCAATTAAAAGAAAACATTCTGAAAGCAAAAAGGCTTAGGAAGTCAATAATAAAAATGTGGATTATAAATTCTTCTAGATACATGTTACACAATAAAATACATTTGTGATTAAATATTTTATTCCAGTCAGATGAAAAAGGGACTATTCAGAAATTCAGTAATTGCAGAGAAATCAAATACAAAATGCATAATATATGAAAATATAATTCACCTGAAACATATTAAATGATAAATATTTAATACATATATTCCAAATAGACAGGGAAGTTCTAGCCTGCTGACTTTCTTCAGGAGGAAACCAATAGTGTAATGAGGACAGATGGTAGAATTTCTGCATATAATCATATTTTACTCATGGTTACATCTTAAAAATAGGTCATTAGTTATAATTTTGTATAAAAGCAAATATACACTCNTTCAATGTTTCATAAAGTTTGTCCAACTACACAACTTCCAATCACATACATGTCAAAAAGTATTGATAACAATTTTAAAAATCTGTCAATTAGTATGTGATAAAAAGTAAACATACAACTCTTCAAATCTGAAAAGGATTTATTAATAATTATTAAAAATAGAAAATACCAGTACACATACCTTATGTAAAATAGAGACATTTGCCTATGATAGGCAATAAATATATAGCATATGTGTGTATATAAATAATTGTATTTTCTTTTTAAGTGCCACATGTATTTATATCCTTGTAATAATATTCATTCATTACTTAACTTTTAGAAGGCAGTTTACAAAGTGTTTATGTACAAAATCTGGTTGAATTTCATACTACAAACCTAGTCTCATTTCATACACAAAAATAAAATAAGTCAGTTTCCTAAAGTCCTGCCATTAAGAACTATCAGTGGCAGGATTTTATCCAGGTCTTCTCTGTATATCTCTATATAGTATGTATAGACAGACATATACTATGTATACTATGTCTCTGTATACCATATATCTACTATAACCCAAAGGCCTTTGCTTCATGCATCATAGGTGTTAACTTTATTTGCTAATTCTCATTAATAGCAAGATGATTATTTTTTTAAAATATGAAATGGTATCTAAGAAATACAGTTCCAATTGTGGCTTTCTATTTATTCCTATGCTGGTACTTTCATTCAAATTTTTCACAAAATTTACACCTGCACACAGACACAGCAACCCTTAAGTTCACAAAATGGTAGTTTTTCTGTAGTGTTTAATCAAGCCAACAAAACACATAAAAAGGACTAAATAATGACAATTCATGATGATTAAACAAAATTCATAAGCATAAAAATATATTTAATAACTGAGAAGCACATAAAAATACAATAGCTTTTTTCAAGGATATTTCATTTCTTGTAGCCATTTTGCCTTCAATGCCAATTACTGGACTGCATTAAATATTGCTAATAATAATTTTCTTTACTTACTGATTAATAAATTTTAATGAAATTCTGCTTTACATAGTGCTAGGTATTGCAACCAACGTTAGTAAATAAAAAGACCAAATTTTAATAAATTAAATACTAATGTATATATCCTGAGAATAAAATACTCCATGGCGGGGGGGGAGAATGTCTGGCAAAGTATTTAAAGTTAAAATTTAAAGCCAATAATAAAGAGATAGGTAGGTAGATAGATGATAGATGATAGAGAGATAGAGACATATATATAAATATAAATATAAATGTAAATAAGTAGATGATAGTAAGACAGATACAGAGAGACACAGATACATATGCACATTCTGAAATCTTATAAACTCCTATTTCTTTCCATTTTTAAAAACAATTTTATCAAGACAGAAATCACTGTACAGTTCACACAAAGGCAGAGGGACTAATTAGATATTTTCCAAAAAAGACATACAAACGACCAACAGCTACATGAAAAGATGCTCAACATCACCAATATATGTAAATATTTAGTCATGAGACAGAAGGAAACCCTGCCAATTGCAGAACAATATAGGTGGACTTTGAGGGCATTATGCAAAGTTAGATAAATCAGACAGAGAAAGACAAATACCATATGATCTCACTTTTATGTGGAATCTAAAAAAGTCATATTCATAGAACCAAAGAGTACAATGGTGGTTGCCAGGGGCTGGGATGTGGGGGAATTGGGGAGATGATGATCAAAGAGTACGAACTTGCACTTTCTAGATTAATAAATTCTGCAGATCAAATTCACAGCATTGTGGTTATAGTCAAAAATAGGTATTATATACTTGAAAACCACTAAGAGACTTGATCTTAAATGTTATCACTACCTAAAAGAAATGATAATTACGTAAGGTAATGGAGGTGTTAATTAACACTGGTGGTAATCATATTGCAATGTATAAGTGTATCAAATCAACATGTTTCACACCTTAAACTTACACAGTGTTATGTGTCAATTTACATCCCAATAAAAAACTATGATTAATGGTTTTCAGTATATTCATAGATATGTGCAATTACCACCACAGTCAATTTTAGAATATTTCAATACCTAAAAAAAAAAAAAAGAAAGAAAATCTTTATCACCTTCAGCCATCACGCTTTCAATCCCCTTCCCTGTAATCTTAAGCAACCACTAATCTACTATCTCTATACAGAGATTTTAATGTAAATGGAATCATATAATATGTGGAATTTTGTGACTAGTCTTTTTTTCTTTCTTTCTTGTGTTGTTCTTTACTTAGAACATTTTCAAATTTCATCCATGTTCTAAGATATCTCAGAACTTAATTATTTTTTGAGACTATTTTTCTAGAACAGTTTTGGGTTCACAGCACAATTGAGAGGAAGGTAGGGAGATCTCCTGTATATCTCCTTCTCCCATACATGCATAGATCTCCCATTATCCACATCCCCCAAGAGAGTGGCACATTGGTTACAATTCTTAAACCTACATTGATACATCATAATCACCCAAAGTTCATAAGTTTACATTATGATTACTGTTAATGTTATACCTCCTATGAGCTTGAGAATATCTAACAATGACACATACCTACCATTATAGTATCCTGCAGAGTATTTTCATTATCCTAGAACTCATCTGTGATCTGCCTATCATCCCTAACCCCATCCCCCAAACTTTTGGTAGCCACTGATCTTTTTAGCTTCTCCAGAGTTTTGCCTTTTCCAGAATGCTATGTAATTATAATATATAGACTTTTCATATTTTTAATTTTATTTATTTATTTATTTGAGAGAGAGCGCTAGCAGTGGGGGAGAGGGAGAAGCAGACTTCCCACTGAGCAAGGATCCCTATACAGGACTCGATTCCTGGACCCTGGGATCATGACCTGAGTAGAAGGCAGACGCTTAACCAACTGAGCTACCCAGGCGGCCCTCAGATTGGTGTTTTACACTTAGTAATATGCATTTAAGGATCCTGCATGTCTTTCTTATGGCTTGATGGCTTATTTCTTTTTAGTGCTGCATAATATTCCATTTTCCTGCTGTATCACCATTTATATATCCATTCACACACTGAAAGACATATTGGTTGCTTCGAAGTTTTGGCAATTATGAATAAAGTTGCTATAAACATTCACGTGCAGGTTTCTGCATGGACATAAGTTTTCAACTCCTTTGGGTAAATACAAAGGAGCACAGTTGCTGGATCATATATGGTGTAAGGGTATGTTTAGTTTTGTCAGAAACTGCCAATCTGTCTTCCAAAATTGCTGTAACATTTTCCATTCCCATCAGAAATGAATGGGAATTTCTGTTCCACATCTTTATAATATGATATGGTCAGTGTTTCAGGTTTTAGCCATTCTAATAGGTATGTAGTGGTTCTCATTGTTGCATTTCCCTGATGACATATATGACATAGAATATCTAATAATATCCTATTTGTCATTTGTATGTCTTCTGTAGTGAGGTGTCTATTAAGGTCTTAACTTATTTTTTAAGATTTTTTTTTTCTTACTCCTGATTTTTAGGAGTTCTTTGTGCAGTTTGGATAACATTCCTTTATTACATGAGTCTCACAAATACTTTCTTTCAGTCTATGGCTTAACTTCTCATTCTCTTGGCATTGTCTTTCACAGATTGTAAGTTTTTAATTTTAATGAAGTCCAGTCTATCAATTATTTCTTTTATGAATTGCGCTTTGGTGATGTATCTAAAAATAATCTAAGTTTTCTCCTATATTGTTGTCTAAGAGTTTATAGTTTTGTGTTTTAAATTAGTTCTATGATCCATTTTGAGTTAAGTTTTGGAAAGGATTTAAAGTCTCTGTCTAGATTCATTTTTTTGGCATAAGAATATCCATTCCTCCAGAATCGTTTGATGAAAAAAACTTTTTTTCTCCATTGTATTGCCTTTGTTTCTTTGTCAAGGATCAGCTGACTATATTTATTGTGGGTCTATCTCTGGGCTGTATATTCTGTTCAATTTACTTGTTTATTCTTTTCAAATATCACTGTGGATGGAGCTAGAGTGTATTATGCTAAGCAAAATAGTCAGAGAAAGACACATATTTATTTGAGAGAGAGCGAGCGAGAACAGACAAGTAGGGGGAGCAGCAGGCAGAGGGAGAAGAAGAAGCAGGCTCTCTACTGAGCAGGGAGGCTGACACGGGACTCGATCCCAGGACCTGAGACGCTTAACTGACTGAGCCACCCAGACACCCCTATAAGAGCTTTTCAGACAGTAGCCATCAGGAGGGAAGTAGAGAAAGAGAGCAAATGGTTCGGGGTATATTGCCATTAGAATATGATCAAATGATTCTGGGGAGATACACAACCTCTAACTTGTAAGAAATGTTTATCATTCAATATTCCTTAACCCAGTTTACTTTCTCAGAAAGCCCTGACCATACAGAAATGTTAAAAAAAAAAAAAATTCATGTAGCTTGGTTTCTTGATAGACACATATTTGGAATGTCAAATCTTTTAACAAACTGTGAGATGTGTATTTACACATCTAAACTATAAAGTAAAATATATAATAAAACATATAATAAGTTCATGTGCTATTAAATGCAACTATTTCTTTAAATATCCTTTTTTTTCTAGGTAACTGAACCATCATGAAGTTTTAAGTAAGGCTTAATTGAGAGAAACCAGGGAAATGAATACCAAAAAGCAAAATGTTTTGTACAATATTTTTAGAAGGATGTTCCAAAGTAACTTTTGAACTATGAAAATATTTATATGTTCTACTTCATTATTTATGAATTTGGTGGTTATATTAATCTAATAAAAGTAGAAATTATTTTTATGGAAAAATGTTTTAGTCTGTAAATTTAAAAAACCCCTTGAGAAGTTCATTTTTTTAAATCTTTTTTAAATATTTTATTTTGAGATTTTACCTATTTATTTGTCAGAAAGAGAGAGAGAGAGCACAAGAAGGGGGAAGAGCAGGCAGAGGGAGAAGCAGGCTCCCTGCTGAGCCAGGAGCCTGATGTGGGACTTGATCCTAGGACCCTGAGATCATGATCTGAGCCAAAGGCAGATGCTTAACTGACTGAGCCATCCAGGCATCCTGAGAAGTTCATTTTAATAGGGGAAAAAAGGCAAAGTAAAACTTGTTTTTCAAAATCCTTTTGCTTATTATTTTCTGAAAGGAAAAAAATACCAAGATTTTTGGGGACTGTGGGGGTTTGCTCTTGCCTAAATTTTTATTTTGATGAAATTTAGCCAATAATCTATTTTTTTCATGACTCGCCTGAGTATTTCTGTTATTCAGATAAATATTCCATGAATTATATTGCCTCTCCTTGAGGTATCTTAAAAATAATAAGCCAGAATTCCTACCAGTTTACCTTTATGCAACAAGTTCTGTATATTTGAACAGTAAGGAATCCCATGTTTTTCACAGTGAAGATTCAGAAAGCCATTTTTATGAGACTAAACTAAGGCTGTATACAAAGGTGGAAGCTATTTGAGTTGATATATTTCTAAAGATTAAAGAAACACTTAGTAAACCTAGGCATGGTTTTCTTTTACATAAAATGTTATTTATAACATAGTATCATGAATTATTTACAAGCAGTCGAGTCACTTACAACAGGAGTAAACAGAATTGATGATGACCTTCAGTTCACTGTACTGCACAGAAAGCAATTCTCTCATTAGGTTTACACTGGAGAATAAAAGAAGCCTTTGCCTTGTGAAAAAGTCACTGCTTACTCCCTCAATCCCTTTATTTCACCATAGAGTTGAAAATACAAGTGTATTACATGTAGGTTTCTTCCAAATATAATGAAAAAACGATTATAAATGAGTCTAATCCCAGCCCTCTGTTAAATTGATCTGACTATGGTCTCTCTATTAGTACACCACTTAGAAAGATCCAAATGGACTTCTGACCTGAAAGTAAATGTCAGATAAATGTGTAGACATTTTTACCATTATTAATGAGTCTTTTGGGGCTGTTCGTTGACTGGAGCATTAAGATTGTGATAAAACAAATTTCCTGAAGCCATTTCAAACATTATTATAATGAGACATTTTCCTTCCAGGGATGAATGATTTTCAGGGTTACAAAGTGTTTCTTCTTGACCAAACTTTATTCTGCCTCCTCTGAGCCCTCTGCACCACTGGGTCTACTCTGGGGCTTCTGTCTCTGTTTTTTTAGAGTCCAGTTTTAGCAAGAATCTTGCTAATCAGTTTAGAGAAAATCTCCATCCTAGATATCTGATCACCCTCAATATCTGAACAAATCTTTCATCCCTCATCATCCCCCAAAGTAGTAGTTGATCACACTGGCCTGCCCTTAGCAAAAATCCTATTAAGTCAGCTTATAGCAAGAACTGCCCTAGTCTCTTAGTAATTTTCCATCCACTAACCCCTTCAATCTCCCTTGGCTGTAAATCCCCACTCTTTTTTGTATTTGGAATTGAGCCCCATTTTATACTGAGGTATCCTTCCCCCTACTGCAATAGTTCCTGATTAAAATCTATTTTTACTGTTTTAACTACTATGAAGGCTCTGTTTTGTTCCTTTTGTTAGCAGCCGGTCCTGTTCCTCAACCTGGGTTCTTGAGTTTGGCCAAGAAAGACTTCAGAGCCAAACTGTTAAGCAAGCATTTAATAGTGGTCAAAGTGAAGTGCACTGTGGGAGAACAGGCAGACCCACAGGTGGCAACTGCACCCAGGATTGAGGTTTTGATTTTTATGCTTGCATGAGTTAAGGGTCATAACCAGGGCTGTCTGTGACTGATGTTGCCTCCAGTCATCTCAAGGGTTCTTCTTCAGGTGAGGAGGGAGAGCTTTTGGCCCTCTATGGTTCTTGTCAGAATTGTCATGGCAGCCCCCCCCCCCCAACAATGGGACTCAAAACTCCAGTGTAAATGTATCATAATGAAGCTATAGGTTACTTTAGGGCAGCGGTTTTGGGAAGAATGCTAGTGTGTTTCCTGGGGTTTTCTCCAGCTGTTTGTGTTCTGGAGTGGTTGGTGGCTTCTGTCTTTTTCAACAGTCCTCTAGTTCTGATTCCTGCTCATATCTAGATAACTGCTTCTCTATCACTTTTTGTTTTGTTTCATTTATTTTTTTTACTTTTTTAAAGATTTTATTTATTTATTTGACAGAGAGAGACAGCCAGCGAGAGAGGGAACACAAGCAGGGGGAGTGGGAGAGGAAGAAGCAGGCTCCTAGCGGAGGAGGCTGATGTGGGGCTCGATCCCAGAGCACGGGGATCACGCCCTGAGCCAAAGGCAGACGCTTAACGACTGCGCCACCCAGGCGTCCCTATTTTATTTTTTTAATTTTTAAATTTTAATTCCAGTATAGTTAACATACAGTGTTCTATTAGCTTCAGGTGTACAATATAGTGATTCAACAATTCTATACATTACCCAGTGCTCATAATTTTAAATGTGCTCTTTAATTAGCTATTTCAGCCATCCAGTACCCACCTCCCCTCTGGTAACCATCAGTTTGTTCCCTGTAGTTAAAAGTCTTTTCTTAGTTTGTCTCTCTTTCTCTTGCTTTTTTTCCCTCTTTGTTCATTTCTTTTATTTCTTGAATTCCATGTATGGAGTGAAATCATATGGTATCCATCCATGTTTTTGCAAATGGCAAGATATCATTGTTTTTTTGGCTGAATGTGTGTGTGTGTGTGTGTGTGTGTGTGTGTGTGTGTGTGTGTGTGAAAACATCTTCTTTATCCAACCATCTATTGATGGACATTTGGGCTCCATAATTTGGCTATCATAAATAATGCTGCAATAAACAGAAGTGTGCATGTATCCCTTTGAATTTGTGTTTTTCTATTTTGGGGGTAAATATCCAGTCATGTGATTACTGGATTGTAGAGTGCTTCTATCTTTAACATTTGAGGACCCTCCATACTGTTTTACACAGTGACTGTACCGCCTTGCATTCTTGGTTGTGCATAAAAGTTCCTTTTTCTCCATATCCTCGCCAACACTTGTTTCCTTGTGTTTTTTATTTTAAACATTCTGACCCATGTGAGGCGATATCTCATTGTAGTTTTGATTTCCATTTCCCTGATGATGAGTGATGTTGATCATCTTTTCATATGGCTGTTAGTCATCTATAAGTTTTCTTTGGAGAAATGTCTTTTTGTTTGTTTTGTTTTGTTTTTAACAAGAAACAGGTCTTTCTGTTTATGATTTGTGAAGATATTTATTATTTTTAGTAAAATACACAAAACAGCTATTAGCAGTTATTAAATAAATGTTCTGCTGGAAAACTCTGTGCATTTCAATTTTCCATGAATATCATATCTCTCTAAAGGGTTGCTATGAGGTTTAAATGGGATGCTATACAAAAAAAAAAATGTAAAATAGTTATTTGTGCTTAAGAGATGTACAGTAAATGCTAAATCTAACTGAATTCCTTTCTGAGTTTTGCTTAAATTAAAGTCACTAGAAATAGGGAACCTAATATAGGCTGAGGGTATATAGACAGATTATCTGGGAATGTAACAATTAAGCATATGGTAAGAATACACAGTATTTGTTGAATTGAGTTAAACTGATTTTATAGCTTTTATATGATTTTCACACAGGTAAATATGGCTATTTTTATAATTGACATTGCATAATAGCTGCAAAAAATGATAAGAATTGGGGGGATAAGAGAAATGAAAAAGAGACATTTTAAAAAGTAAGGATAGTGTTAAGTTTGAAGGTGTGCAAGACAGAAGAGGTTAAATGGTGAGGATTTTATGCTTACCTTCTTTTCCCACTGATTGATTACTGTAATCAGGTACTCTGCCTGGTTTTTCCTAGGTGGGTTTCCTATAAGAGATGAACATCAGTTTAAGGTTAGGGAGAAGGAAGATTCCTGGCATCAATAAATTAAGAGAGAACCGCCCAAATATCACCAAAAAATGTTATCTAATAATCAAATCATTAGATAGTTATTTCTAGAAAAAAAAATTATCTAGAGGCCCAGTCACAACCAGCAAAATTAAATAGCAAAAAATGGTAAATTTTACCATCAAGATTGTCATTTAGGATGGTTCATATATATGTAATACTCAAACTGCTAATGTATCTGAAAACCAGCACAGTAGCAGAACTCAGTTTAAGAAGCAAGAGGAGTCTGGTTTTATAAAGAATCCTCTTTCAAATGAAAAGGGGTTCATTGTTTCTAAATTTGCTGTTTTCTTCTTGTTTACTTCAAATCTAGTGTTTTTGTGTGTATGTTTCATTTTTCTGGTTTTTTTTTAAGTAGTGCCCATACATTCATGTAAATAATGGAAATATACAGTTTTTATATTCAACGAAGGTAAAATATGAATTTTACTATGTGATTATAATATTCACAAGGATCTAAAATTGGGTGTGCTTCTTACTGAAAAGTAATAATTTACCTTGAATTTAAAATAGTAAATATTCATTCACTTCCATTAACATGTTTTCAAAAAAGGAATGTAAATAAAAATCAACCTTGCACTATTTAAATGATTATAGAAAAAAATATCATGTACCATATGTCATAGTGGTGTGAGTCCTGAGTTTATATACCAGTAATCGTATCTTTCACTCACATTTTCAAAGCATATATATTCTGGTTCTTTAATGATATATAATCCAGTTCCTAAACTACATTTAAAATTATTTCTCAGTAAAATATATGATCAACTTCAAGCATATGAGTACATTTCTTTCATTTTATTCTAAGAAAAAAATCTGAGACTGCTAAATACATATTTTTCAAAACAAAATGATAAAAGTGCATGCAACAAAACTTTATTAAATTACTGCCAATTGGATTTTTTTTCTTACCTCTTTCATGACAAGAATTTCTTTGTGTGTTGGTTTACCTGAAATTGTGGAAAACATGACTTTTTCTCTTTAAATATAATAACAATTATTGTTTGCAATGATATTAATTCATTTTACTGTTTCTCCTAAACTGACAAAAATATGAGCTCTGGTTTAGTTATATTTTAATAAATGCTAATTTTGGATAATTATGCTAAGACTGGTAAGGTTTTGCCTTTGTTTTGTGTGCGTTTTTTTCCCTCATTCTTTTTCTCAGCCAAATCACAAGTGATCCAGACTAAAATGGTAGTAGGCCTCGAAGAAATGAAGAAAGTGAGCAAACAAAAATTTCCATTTCAATAGAGGTCACTGACCTTGGGAGTGATTTGTGTTTGAGTAGGAATGTAGTAGCTTTGAATAAAAATAGGATCAATTTTTAAATTTAATTTGGGTTGAACTTTATAATCTTTGAAAATATAAAGTGACTATTCTGTTAGCTGGTAGAGATAAACGTGTATCACTAGTATAAGGTATAGATCACTGACCAAGTGATCTTCCAAAGTAGGAAAAAATAACCCATTTAACCGTTCTTCCCCACTGAGTTTTTCCTGTTTAGTAAGCCAACAACACTTTTTTTCAAGTTAAAGAAAGTAATTTTACCTTCATAAGTATTACGTGCCATAAAGTAGAGTTAATATACTTCGATTTTCCTCAAAAATCCATTCTCAAAACAGATGCAGTGTGGGTTTTTTTTTTT
>NW_024423897.1:43616647-43653466 GCF_017311325.1 Ursus maritimus | reverse complement strand
TTTTTTTTTTTCTCATTTTTTATTCATATAATGACTTTCAGAAAATGTTGATCAAACTAAGTTAAATACATATAATTTCATCAAAGAAAAGCAAATTACTTGTGTTCTTCTACTTGAAATTTATTAAATAAGTTATTTGTATTTGTGGCCACTTCACTTCTAAAATTTTGGTGGTTTTGTTGGTGTTGTTTTTATTTTTATTTTTTTACTGTTTGACTCAGGCAATGCTTGTAGGGAAAAACAAAAGCTATTTCAAGACAACAGTTTGTATCTGAAAGTATTTTGTGTAATGAGTCACCACTTTATTTCTTCTGTGTGCTAAAAAAAAAAGTTATGAAAGGAAAAATGTTATCAACTATCCTTTTTCTTGACTCCATACTATCACAGTGTATTCACTTGCGATTTCAAGTTCCTAGTAATTAGTTTTAATGTGATTTTAAAACCTGAGGACAATTCTGAATGTTCATGTTATTTTTGGCTGGTTTTATTTTCTAGAGGCAAAGAAGTATGCTATGTCTTAATAGTAACAATATTATATCTCAATTGCTATATAAAATGAGATATGACCAAAAAGAATTTCCATAGATTGATCATTTCATGGGATAGGTACAAGGTTAGATATTTGCGGTCTTGAATTTATTCTAGTTCTGTACTGCACAGATATTTTGAGGACTAGTCTGTGGCGGGTTCTGTGTTAGTCTCTTGGGATTCATTTCAGGTCCAAATTTGGTTTTTGCTCTCAAAACACCATTTTTTATAGAGCTATAATTTGCTGTAGAATTACCACAATTTACCACACACTTTGTGGTTTATTAAAGCCCATTATACCCCTTTAAAAATATAAGAATGGTATAAAAACTGTAGAGTCAGACAAAAATTCTTTTATCAGCTTTTCTTCCCCCTCAATTATTTTATATCTAAAGGGAATAATTGCCACTGCTGTACTGAGTTGGTCTTATAATGCTAAACTTTTTTATGTGATAGCCTGGAAAGTTTTCTAAACTCTATAAATTTTGACAATGTTTAGTGTTCTTTTATTTGTATGTACGTCCTCTGATATATTAATTTAATATCTCCTTGAAGTATTGATTCACTTTTCTGCCTTTCTATTAATACTTCTATGAGTTATATAGTTACATCAATTAAGATTCATCTCTTCATTGTTTCAAATAATCAAACTCAAAATCAATCTTAATTTCCCACATGGCTCTCACATACATAAGCTATATTTACTAAGGCATGGATGGCCAGGCAGATTTTAAAATTCTTTTATATTTGTGTGTGAGTGTTGGGTAGGGAAAGTTACTTTCTCTTTAAGTCATAGGGAAATGGCATAGGAGCCAAATAATGCATGCAATAACTTTTTCTAGATTTCCTCTTATATCCCTGAGCTAATTCATTGTTTCCATGTTAGATTCTGATTAATAACTAAAACTGTATCTTAATCTTAAGGGGATAGTGTACTGTCTATTAAAAAGAATCAAGATACCAAGAAAAAAAAGGCATGGGTATAAAATGTGTACTTATAAAATATTCAACTTTCAGAAAAGGGAACTTGTTCTACCTTATAAACCATTACATGTAAATGTTATTTCAGAGGCTGTTCTGGCAAAAACAAACAAACAAAAACCATACACACACCACAACCAGACACCAGACACATTGTGATGACATAATATACATCTGTTATGCTACTTTGATACTTCCTGAAAGACTATGTTTAGCAGCTGGCGATTTCTTTGTTCTTCAAAAAATCTGATTGAGGCTGATTTTTATTTGAGTAGAGTGAATGTTTTAAGAAAAAGATATATATTATTTTATGAGTTACATGACAAGAAAGACAATATTTTTAAGTGAGAAAATATATCTTTTTAAAAATTATGAAATAGCTTTTAAGGAAAGGTCCCACTAAGTGTAAACAAATGAAGTAGCTAAGAGCATGCCTCTTACATTAAATAATCTGGTTTCTAACTACATAAAAGCTGAGTAATATTATTTATTCTATTTAATAGATTTAATGTTATAGAAATTTATTTAATAGGTTTTAGGTACTTAAAGTGTAAAATTGAGATAATAATAACACATGGGTTTATTTGAGAGTGAAATTATACCCCATACTCAAAATCCATAGCACACTTACTGGCATATTGCAAACTGAGTGTGTGTATATATATATATTTTTTTTTTAACTGAATATATATATTTTTAACTGAATATATTTTTATTGTTATCATCATTATTGTAATCATCTTTTTGCATAACCAAATGGTGACTTATGAATAGTTCATAAAATAAAACAGAGAATTAAAACACATATTCTCTTGCCTATTAATCACTCTGATAAGCATATAGTAGTTATTTATATTCATAAACTGTATGATGTGGTGTAAATTGCAGTAGAAAGTATATGTATTTCAATTGTAATTTCTTATAAAAAAGAATAGACAAAATTGTACAAATTCAAATGTAAAGATATAATAGTCATTTCCTATGGTGATGTCACGTTTGCCTGATTCTTCATAATATGTGTGGCCTTGTGTTTTTGTCGTCTGTGCATTTGAAGAAGCAGATACTTGTTTTAGTCCTTAAGCACTTTTTTTTGGCAAATAAAGACCTTCTTCTCCCAGATTCTCAGCCTGGTGGGAGCAGCCATGGGACCAGAGTGCAGCAGGGATGGAGCTAGGTTATGTTGCTGCTCCAAAGTGTAGAGGTGGGTTTGTTACCAGAGTATGTTATCAGCTGAGGCTACTCCCACATCCCTTGCTGGATTGGGCTGGTCAGAGGACCATGAACAAGTGGGACTGTAGCAGAGTCGATAGAAAGATGAGGTTGCTTTCAGACAACACTACAATCAGCTGTCCTGCCACCAAAGTGTAGGCCTGCCTTCACAAAGTGACCCTCCTTAATCTTGGGTTCTACCAGGGTTTTGCAACCTCCTGCTTGGGGGCCAATGCTCTCACAAAGGCACATTTTTTTTTCTGTGGATGGCCAACAAATTATGTGTCCTGTCGGGGAGGGATAAGTAATGTGGACTTCTTATTACATCATCTTACTGACATCATCTTAACATTAATTTTAAAGTATAAACTTACAAGATTTATATTTTTAAAATTAATGTTACTATCACCTTAATATATTTATTTCTCCTTTAATCACCTGAATAATTGAGAAGAAAAGCATTCACATAACATAACCTAGAGTATTCACAAATTTGTAAGTAGGAAATTAAGCAAATAAAATATATTGTTGTAACTGATATCATTTTCTCCATCCTCATTTAAGATCCATCAAACTGAGAGGTATAATTATTTGATGAGACACATCTCCATTACCTAGTTCTATCCTCTAATTATGATATGTTTGCATTGCCACTGGTAATGGAGGAATTAGTTTACCCAAGCAAGAAATCAGTAATTCAAACTTATAATTAAATTTTATTATAATGAGAAAATTCATACATTAATGTGGACTCAAACTACTATTTCTTCTCAATAGTTATTTTCTAATCCATGCATAATTAAATATGCAAATTAAAGTATCTACTATCAATGTTGTTATATTTTTGTTAAAATCAATAAGGGAAGACACATAGAGCAGCTCTATAATTTTATGGATATGCAATAAATATGAAATTAATAAATACCAAAGAATGTTTTTCAAATGTGTCATTTATTGCAAATCAATGCCAATTAAGAAATGAGTTATCCATTTTCTTTTTTTGGAAGTCTTACATATTTTAATATGAGTCAGTTTTTTCTTCATCAGTAATCATGCTTATCCATCACAAATAGGACTGGCTACAAAATTTGTGGGGCCTCCATGCAAAATGAATATCCTGGAACCCTTGTTCCCAAATTTATTGCTAATTTTGAGAAAGTGACAGCCAGAGCATTAAACTTAAGTGTGGGGCTTTTCTGAATGTTGGGCCCTGTGGTAACTGCAAACATTTAAAAAATACATTAAAACAGAAAATAGAAAGGGAGGAGAGACTTTCCTACTTATTATATGAAGCTACTATTACCTTGATACAAAAACCACACAGAATAAAAGAAGAGGGCCGCCTGGGTGGTGCAGTCGTTAAGCGTCTGCCTTCAGCTCAGGGCGTGATCCCGGCGTTCTGGGATCAAGCCCCACATCAGGCTCCTCCACTGGAAGCCTGCTTCTTCCTCTCCCACTCCCCCTGCTTGTGTTCCCTCTCTTGCTGGCTGTCTCTCTCTCTCTGTCAAATAAATAAATAAATAAATCTTTAAAAAAAAAAAAAGAAGAAAAATAGAAGACAGTATCCTCATGGATGTACATGCAACAATTCCTATCAAAATGTTGGCCAATAGAACTCAATAATATATAAAAACATTATACACCATGACCAAGTGAGATTTATTGCAGAGATACAGTTTGGTTAATATTAAAAAATCAATCGATGTATTTTACCATATTAACTAAAGAAAAAAATCACATGATCATATCAAATGATATGAAAAATTGATAAAACTCAACACCTCAAGGAAAAGATCTCAGAAAATAGGAGTAAAGGACAACTTCCTCAACTTTGTAAGGAACATTTACAAAAATATAGTTAATATCACATTTAGTAAGGGACTAGATGCTTTCTTCCATTAGAATTAGAACAAACCAATAGAAAATGGGAACAAGCCAATGATGTCCACTGTCAACACTCTTATTTAATGTAATGCTGGAAATTTTAGCTAAAGCAAGAAGGCCAAAAGAAAAAAAAAGGGGGGGGGAGGGAACATTAAAGTTTTCTGTATCAGAAAGTAAAAATTAAACTGTTCTTATCTGTAGATTCATGATTTTTTATGTAGAAAATCCCAAGGAATCTACAAAACTAATATTTCTAACTTCTATAGATAATAACTGAGTTTAGCAACTTAACAGGATACATGATAAATATACAATGATCAATTGTATTTGTATATACTAACATGAGTTTGTGATACCAAAATTAAAATATGTTAATTAAAATATAATGGAATATGTATTTTGTATATAGAAATATATTTCATATAATTAATAGTTAATGTGTTTGTAACAACCTAAATGAAACTTTAAAATGAAGACAGAGGAATCAGTAGTCTATTTGATTTCAAGAATTATTATATAGAGTTATCAAGATTGTGTGATATTGATGATGCATAGATCTATAGAAAAACGGTACAGAATAAATAAACCACAAATAGACACACAACAGGGCTCACACTTTGTACAAAAAACTACTTCAAAATGTATCATGTACTTCAATGGCAAATTTAAAACCATAAAATATTTATTAAAAAAATAAAACCTAGAGGAAAAAGAAAACTAGGAGAAAAGCTTTTGGATCTATGACTACATAAAGAATTGTTAAATGTGATAAAAATGTGATAACAAAAACACAGTCCACAAAAGGAAAATTTGATGAACTGGACTGCAGTAAAATTAAAAGAAAGAAAAAAAAGACTTTTGCTCTATGAAAGACCCTGTTAGAAGTTGAAATGGCAAGCAATAGTATGAGAGAAAATATTTCAAACCACATATCTAACAAAACGTTAGTATCTAGAAGATGTTAAGAACTTCTGTTATTCAATAATAGAAATTTCTGATTATTTAATAGGCAAAATACATGAAGAGACATTTCATAAAAGAGGATGTGTACGTCTTAAATAAACACATCAAAAGATTTTCAACAACATTAGACATTAGGAAAATACAAATTTTTACCCACCTATCAGAATGTCTAAAATAAGAAACAAAGACAACCCAAATGGTGACAAGGATACAGTAAACCTGGATCATCATATGTGGAAATGTTAAGATGGTCAGCCAAAAAACTAAACCTGCACCTAACAGATGAACCAATATTGAATTCCTTAACATTTGTCCTAAAACATGAGAATTTAGATTCACACAAAAACTTGTACATAGACGTTTAGCAGCTTTATCTTTAATAGCCTAAAAGTGGAAACAACCCAGATATCCTTCAACAGGTGATTAGTTAAAACAAACTGTCTTACAATGGAATACTAACTAGCAAAAAAAAGAATAAACTCCTGATACAAGCTTAATAAACCCTGTCGAATATTTGGAGCATTATGTTGAATGAAAAAAAATGAATCTCAGAAGATTACATACTGCATGGTTCCACCTTATAAGATTCTTGAAATGACAAAATTTTGTAAATGGAAGACAGATTATTGGTTTCTAGGGATCGGAGGTTGGAGACAACTAGATGTGGTTATCCTAGAGCAATATGGAGGATCTATCGGATAATAAAAATATTCTGTGTCTTGACTTTATCAATAGCAATATCCTGACTGTGAAATCGTACTATAGGTTTACAAGATGTTACCACTAGGAGAAATAGTAAAGGCTACAAAAAAAAAACCCTTTTTGTATTATTTTTCAAAATATGATTCTACAGTTATCTCAGCATATTAATTTTAAAAAAGAAAATTAAAAGGTAATTTTAATAAAATAAAATAAAAATCGATGTAAAAAATGAAATTAGTAAATAGTATTTCTAAAATGTATACATTTATAAGAATATCTGAGGCAGGATTAAAGCAAAATTTGTCCAAAGAAATAATGACTCAATAATAAATAATCTGTCAATATAATTTAATTTATCACTAGATAAATTAAAAATTAGGGGATTATTTCAATATAAACAGAAAAGATAAAGTTCCCTTCTATTTCTATTTCAAAAATAAGTTCAAAACATATATATATGTTTGTGCATATATTTATATATATATTTATTTCAAAAAACTCATCAATTTAGAAACAAAAGCATTTTCTCAGGTTGTTAAAGATAATATAAATAGTCTACAGCAAATGTTGTATGAACAAGAGAAAAACAAAGATAAGTAGACCAGCCATTATTAACTATTATTGCTGCTTTTTACTATTTGCTCTAGAGGAGCTAGTGTAATCTACAAAAATGTAAAATGAAATAAGAAGCAGAAATATTTTAAGAGAAGAAATAAACCTGCAATTATTAGTAATGTAATTATCTATATAGAAAAAACAATGGAGAAGTTATAGAAACTGATTAGAAAGTTTATCAGCATTGCTACATAGAACACCATGTAATCTTCACCAGCAATAATCAACCATTATTAAAAATAAAACAGCATTCACAATGCCAACACTACTTAGAATCTGAACAAAAGAATTTAACAAATAATACAGAGAAGCTCTGTATAGATAAATATTTAGCTCTATAATATAAACTAAAATTTTATGTTAAGAATAACATTGCATATTTTGGGGGTGTGAAATTATATTATAAAATGTTAGGATTTATACACAAATCAATGATTCAGTGCAAAACAAATAAAAAATTCCACTATTTTGTGAACTCAGAACATTTCTTCAATGCAAAATAAATAAAAAATTTCACTATTTTGTGAACTCAGAACATTTCTTCAATGCAAAATAAATAAAAAATTTCACTATTTTGTGAACTCAGAACATTTCTTCTGAAATGTTTATGTATCTGGTGTCTGAGTCTCTTGACGAACTCCCACCACATGAAGAGGTCAGAGTGGAAAAGTGTGCCATGCAACATGTAAGAGAGAACAGTCAGGTTGTAAACATTAAGATTATTTACTAAGGAAGCAAAATTATGTATGAGCCAAGAGCATCCCTATCAGGTTAACCCAGGAAATGAAGTTCATGAGAAATGTGATAATGTGCATGAAAATTTTCTACTAGCCTCTTATTGATGATGAAATGCCTTTCTCATGTGAGTGGTTTTTTTGGGGGGTTTTTTGGTTTTTTTTTAAAGATTTTATTTATTTATTTGACAGAGAGACAGCCAGCGAGAGAGGGAACACAAGCAGGGGGAGTGGGAGAAGAAGAAGCAGGCTCCAAGAAGCAGGCTCCTAGCGGAGAAGCCGGATATGGGGCTCGATCCCAGAACGCTGGGATCACACCCTGAGCCAAAGGCAGACACTTAACGACTGCACCACCCAGGCGCCCCTCTCATGTGAGTGTTGACACCTACATGTCTTATGTCTTTTGTTATCAAATTTAACTCTTAAAATAATGAGAATTTCAAGGAAACAAAATTAGAGTCACAAAGTCCTTCTAATGCAAATTCCTCATATTGTATATGAAAAAACAGACATGCAGGGAAAATTTAAGAAATTTTCTCAAGGTCACTGAGCTGAAAGTGACAGATACGGATTTGGGATTAGAACTTCTTTCCTCTGATACCTGTTTCTTTATTCTTTCCACCAAATCAAATGATGTTGTTTTACCTGTGTCCACATTCCTATTTTTTGCATACATTCCAAATAATTTATTCTCAGCTCAGGAGTCTTTTTCTAACTGTTGGTCTACTTGCCTCTATTTCTAGTCTCTGGCCGTTGCCACCAAATGGTCAGATTCAATCATGTATCAGAATCTTTGGATGATGTTGATACACAATTTTATTGTCATCAAAATCAAAGGGGTATAATGGAGGAGACGTTTACTGAAGAGTAATTTTTTAACTCAAATAATTTATGTTAACTTTTAAAGTATTTAAAGTATAATTACAAAATCAAATGCATATTGTTAATTCCTTCGTTGATTATTTTACTCAACTCTTGGTGACTTTCTCTTGCTATGCTCAGTGCTAGGCTTATAGATATGATTAGTAAATTCAGGGAAAGAGAAAAACATTGAAAAGACCCAAAACCAATCATAAGACTATTTTCAAAGCTTCATTCACTAAGAATCAAGAGATTACTTTTTAAACATTTTTCTGGATACCAAGTTTCCTTTTGCTATTTTAACAAATTTACCAAAATTTATTAGCTTAAAACAACATACATTTACTCTCCTACAGCTTTTATATGTCAGAAGTCTGACATGGACCCATTGGGCTAAAATCAGTTTATCAGCAGGGCTGCATTCCTTTGTGGAGACTGTAGGGGAGATTGCAATACATTCATTTCCTTCCCTTTCCTAACTTCCTTGGTTCATCTTCTCTTTCATCTCTCTTCTTCCTCTAGCAACCTTTTATCTCTGTGACCATTCTTTTGTAGTCATATTTCTCTCTCATCACAGCCAGCATAGGTTCTTTACCTTTTAAGGATTCATGGGATTAGATTGCGCCTGCTTGGATAATACAAGATAATCGCTCAATTTTAAGATACTTCAATTAATCATATCTACAAATCCTTTTTTTCCATTCAAGGTAGCATAGTCATAATTTCTGGAGATAATGATGTGGATGTTTTAGAGAGGCCATTATTCTGCCTACCACACTGGGTGATTGCTGGAGAATTTAATGATTTGATGATTAAGGCATTCTCAATTGAATGTTATGGGGATTCCACACAGGTTTTCCTGCTATCTGAAATTTCGATTTATCACACTTTAATTTTATGAAAGACGTACTTTGGTACCTGTTTTTACTAACTGAAAGAAATCCAAAGAGGATTTTCACTTTTACAAAATAGTAATTACTTCTTTTGCTTTATGCCATTTCAGCTTATGGAAGGTTTCATAGGAATGCTCTACTTTCAAATAGTGGGGAAAAGCTGTACCAGTCCTTATTGAGTAGTTTTGGAATATAGGTGAGGTTCAGTGGGGTAGAGTCCAGAGCCGACCGCTGAGAAAGAATTCTTGAGACGTCTTTGGTGCAAAATGGTGGTTTATTAAAGCATGAGAACAGGACCCATGGACAGAAACAGCTGCCTCCCCAGGATTGTGAGAGGTGGCTGATTATATACTATGGGGTTGGGGAAGTAAGGAAAAAGGGATGTTTCAAAAGAACTTTCATATGCTAAAGAGGACCTACAAAATACAAGGTCTTGCCATTGTCAAGTTAAGGTTGTTTTTCCTCTCCAGCAAGGCATTAACATTAAGATTGTTGGGAGGTTCCTGGAAGAATGTCACACATATCCCACTCAGGATTGGGGGGTGGAGGGAGGTTGCAGCGCGTCCAGTTATGCTTTGTCTTCCGCCAGCCTTCTGCTCCCTCATCATTATGACTATTGCTATAAAACCAGAGAAGCATGCAAAAATAGTGACGAAGGGTTAAAACAAAGAGTTAAAAGTCAGGTGGTTATAGGTACAGTGAATTGGAATGAGATGAGGCTAACAGACCGTTTAGGAACTTTTAACTACAATTGCAAAAAATAGATTCAAAGGATAAGAAATAAATCAGTTGTTATTTCATTTCACTAATTATTTCCTTTTAGCTCATTTAGTCTCCTCTAATAGAGGGTCCTCTAATAGACTAATAGAAGGACTCTAATAGAGGGACTCTAATAGAAGAGCCCTCCTCTATTACTCACTGTTAACCTAAGGTGGAAGAGGAAGGCTAGCACAAGAATCTTAAGACTGAGGAGGAGGTTTATACAGTGTTCATTCTACAGCTGTTTATTTATTTATTTATTTATTTATTTATTTATTTATTTTTAATATTTATTTGAGAGAGAGAGAAAGACAGAGACAGAGATAGTGACAGCATAAGTGGGGAGGAGAGGGAGAAGCAGGCTCCCTGCTGAGCAGGAAGCCAGATGTGGGCTTGACCTGAGAGAAGGCAGAGGCTCAACTGATTGAGCCACCCAGGTGCCCTCTACAATTCTTTTTTAATGTCATATGTTTTGGTTTAAATTTTTGTAGCTCTATCCAATTAATTTGAGAAAAAAAATCACCACTGATACATAAATTAGCCCTATTACCTCCTATCCTTCTATTTTGTAATCATCTTGTATATGGTTTAATTTAGAATGATATTTTTGTTTCTGAAAATACAGCTGCCTTTCAGATATTTATTAAGCAGATCTTTTGCTCTGTACCTCAGTAGTTTGATTGCTTTTCCAAGTTGAAAGCATTTAAAATGATACAATATCACAAATTTTCCAGACAACCATACAGCAAAAACTTGGTTTTGCATGTAAGTATCTGCAGTTCACGCATCGATAGGGAAATTTGTTTTCTTTGACATTGTGTGAAAGATTTGACTATAATTCTGTATTGAGAACTGATCTGCTTAATCAAAACTACTACTTCATCCAATATATTACAAATATATCCACAATGAAATAAAGACAACCCAGGTGAGACAGCTGGAAGAGTAGGTTTACATTATGTCATTCAGGCAGACATTTTAAAAATATATTTGACTTAAAATTTTTGATTTAAAAACTGAAAAATTAAGTCATTGATACTTTCTGGAAGCAGAATTTAAGGCAAAAAATATATCAAAGTACGTTGGACTTATAAACTACAAAAAACTTTTACATGAAGAAACCATGTCTAGATTTGGAGAAATGTTAATTCTACCAGTTACAAAAACACACTTTATTAAATGAAACAGTACAGAAAATAAAACACTCTTTTTTTGACACTGTTGCTAATTTTCCTCTGAAATTAGATTGTAGGTGTAATTACAAACTTTTATCATTTTTTTCATTTTTGCCATGAAATGATGCAGAGTAAAATCCTGGCTTCCATTATTATTCCTGTCCTACCATGTCTGTCTCTCTCTGTCTCTGTGTCCTTGCCCCCACAAGCACACACACACAAACACATACACACATAACATACATACATACATACACACACAACCACATACCCCTGTGTTCTATTTCTGTAAAGAAATGTAGTGGGCATTGAATGTAATGGCAGCACATTTGGTAACTTTCTTTTTCTTTTCTCTAGAGAAATAAAACTTAAAGAAAAATGCTACCTTAGGCCACCATGTTTAAAGAGCTTTCCATGGAATTTTGAAGTTTCCACTCAAACCTGTGAATCAGAGATCCTTAGACAATTGAAGAGAATTTCCAAAACTGAGAGTGGTTAATAATGCATATATATTAAAAATAAAACTCTAGGGAATGTAGGAAAAATAAAAGATTCAGAAGAACACTTGAAAAAAGTTTGGATTGACCAAATATAAGCATTTGGAAAGAAATTTTATTAATCAAACTATATCAGAATATGATATAAAATGAAGAGAATAAAATTAGGCCTTAACATCACAGATAATTTTGGAGAAAAAATATTTAATAGCAAGATTGTAATATAAAGTTGAAAAAATATAGCAAAAGCTAGAACAAAAAGGTAGCTTGAGAGAAAAGTAATATACTTTAAAATTGGTCCAGAAGTTCTGAAAATTGTATGTATTCCAGAATGTGATAGCAACAACAAAAATGTAGAAAATTATTTTTCCTAAGAAATAATACAACAGTTTTTGCAGCTAAAGGACATATGCTACTAGATTGAAGGTACCAATAAATGTCAAGATAGGTGAAAGGAAATGAAATCCACCAAATGATATCACTGAGAAATATCAGAAGCCAGTTGTAAACAGAAATACTAAACCTTACAGAGAAAATAAAATTGTGTCACTTATGAGTGAGATAAATTAAAATGGCATTTCACTGTTCACTGATAACAGTAGATGATCAAAAACAATGAAGCAATTCTCACAAAATAAGGGAACACATTTTCACTAATGAATTCTATAACTGATATTTGAGTAAAATAAATACATATGGCAAGAATAAAATAAGTGACTGAGAAGAGTGTTGTTTCATTGTTGTACTGAATATAAAAAAAATAAAAGACAGTAGCATAATTAGAAAGTTAAAATAATTACAAACTCAGTATGACCCAAATTAAGAGTGGTTATCCTTGAAAAACTTTACAGAGAGGAAGGAAACATACAAGGTTATAAACAAACACCAGGAATCTAAACTGAAAGGGTAATCACATTTCATACATTTTATACATACAGAAATATTAATATTGAGTAATATCCTAGTGAAGTTGCTAAGATCTGAAATAAGTGAATAATGAAAAAATTGACTGAAACAATTGAGTGCATGCAGAGAATGTGTTTGTGTGGATTTGTGTGTGGTAAGTGATGTGGTCCTGGTGTTGCTGTTGGTGATAATAAGAGGGAAGAATCAGTAAGCAGGCTGGACTCACAATGTCAAAAGAAAAGAACAAATTTAATTCTCAAGGCAAGAAAGTGTGAGTGAAGAAATTTATATCAAAGCAATTTTTATTGAAGTACAGAAGCAAAGAGGAGATACTCTCATGTATTCAAGAACCTAGCACCAGTGAAGGTTTCTTTAAAAACAAAGAGATCTGCATGATAATAAAATCTAGCTAACTAATATATCCATGGATAACCCAGGATAAGTCACCTGGTGCTGAGTACTGGGCACCTTAACATAGAGGACCAAGGTTAAATAATGGAGAGAAACATTTATCATAGGAAAATGTCATGGACAACAAAAAACTAATGTTATAATAAAAAAGAGTGAAAGCAAAAATAAGAAAGAAGGGTGGGGAGATGCAGGAGAACTCAAATGGGGCTGTGAAGTGCAGTGGTACTAATCTTACCTTTTTTGCAAGAATTTACATTGGAAAACAATAATAAGTTAAAAAATATTTTTAAAAATTTGTTTAGATTTACTATGAATATTTGTTAATTATCATCCTAAAATTAATGATCAGGAAAATTAAAGTAAAAACAAAATTGAATCAAGATGTAAAAGGAAAAGCACAAGTTTATCAATTTTTGTATTATTTGTAACAAAAGCCAATAGTTCCAATCCCAATTTGGGAATCAGAAATATACATGGCTGCATGTTACACAAATATGGATATGTTGTACAAACTTTGAAGTTTATCAAATACTAAGTACAAACATTACACAGAGAGAAAAAATAATTTATAAACCTTGAAGTAGAAAAACCCCAGAGCATTAAAATAAAATTCACGTAAAAATACGCTAAAAGTTTCAGACTAAATATATTTGCTGTTCTAACTAATATAAATGGGATAAATGTAAATTTGCAAAGAAAAAGGATGACTTTAAGATTAGCTAAATAACATAGTTCATCCATATATATTCATGGCAGAGATGCATCTAAGAGAAAGTGTTTCAGAAATGTTTAAACTAAAAGCATGATCCAAAGAGTAAAAGAGTTCTTATGTCACATAATTTATACACTTAAAAATGGAAATGTAAATATACAGAAACTATATGGAGATAGTTAAAGAAATAAATTCTTAGTCAGTCAGACCTGTTTTTTTTTGAACCCATGGTAAATCAAATGACAAATTGATCAAGGAAATATAAATCAAATGTATCTTTAATAATAAAAAATACAATTTTATTTTTAAAGCTCATGAAATATGTTGTTTCTCTCTGCTAGGTCCCAAGGTCAAAATCAAATAAATTTTTAAAATAAAAATAGTAATGATAACAGTTTCCAATTGCATTCTGACAAAAGGAGAGATAATTAGCTGCAATCATAGTTTTTATATAGGATATAATTAGCAGCAAATCAGAAATAGTAAATATTCTTGAAGGTATCAATAAAAATATAGCATCCAGGAATAAACTTAGTGAAATTATACAAATGCTTTATGAATGTTTAAACCTTTACTGTATGACAGTTACAAAATTTAAGTAGTCACTCGTGTGCTTGACTAGGAAAACATAGTATTACAGAGAAAATATCTGTGATCAGCACCAGGTGATGTATGGAAGTGTTGAATTACTATATTGTACACCTGAAACTAATATAACACTGTATGTTAACTAATTGGATTTAAAATAAAAATTTAAAAAAACATCCTTTATAAGTGTCTTAGGACAGATTTCTTGATAGCAAATGTTCTGTTTTTGCTAGCCTATAAATGTTCTTTTTGCACCATTTTTCTTGAAAACTTGTTTTGATGGTACACAGTTCCAGGTTGAGAGTTATTTTCTCTCAGTTCTCTGAAGGTGTTCTTTTCCTGTCTTCTGGATTCCATTGTTTTGAAAAAGTCTACCCTCAATCTAATTGTTGTTTCTTTGTAAAAGAGATTGTTTCTCTCTGGCCCTTTTTAATACCATCTTGTTTCTGATGTACATGATTAACATTAAAGTGATTTGAAGTATGAAAAAAAGAAAGAGAGAACAATATCTGAATATACCTCACATACCTGCACAAATTGGTAATCTATATGTGACTTGCTGAGAAGTGGAGGTTTTTTTCTCCAATTTTCTCCACTTTTAATCCCATTATTCACTCCCAGCCTGTATGTAAAAAAATGCCAGTGAAGGATGAGAGTAAGCCAGTGTCTTTGAAAGGAATGATGGGTGTCTTAGTTCAGGCTCATATAACAAAATGCCATAAACTGGATGGCTTGAAAGCAACAGAAATTTACTTCTCATAGTTCTAGAAGCTGAAAGTGCAGGAACCAGTACAAGCTCTCTTAGGTTCTGTTGAGAGCTGTCTTCTGAGTTGCCGACGGGTTTCTCTTGTATCCATCTTCATATGGCAGAGGGCAGAAAGAGGAAGCAAGCTCTTGCCTGACTCATGAATACTAATCCTATTTATGAGAGCTCCACCCTCAACCTCATCTTAATTACATCCCCAAAGTCTCATATTCTAATACTATAAGGTTTTGGGATTGGTGGGTGGGTAGGATTAGTCAGATTGAGGGAAATGTTAAGGTGGTCGTGGTCAATGTAAACTATGAGCGGTCACAATTAGTGTGCATTGACAGAGTTCATGCTGGCAATGAAAGAGTGCAGATGTGTGGGTATCATCAGCACAGAAGACATAGTTGCCAAATTCCAACAGCACCAGTCAAAAGAAACTTTGTTTCCTTTTATCATACTTTGAAAATTCAACCCTAGAAGAGTTAGAAGCAGCACCTAGCACAACAGGGGATGCTGTGGAATGAGAAAGGTGAATGATAGGGTCTTATTTCCCTTTACTTTTCTTCAACAAACAAATGGACACATGTCTTGTCTGAATTGTGGTAGAGCTGTGTGTAGAAAAATAAATTGAAAGCATTGAAAAAGTTAATTTTGATTAGACTGTACTTAGTAATCACTTCAAGTGAGGTTTTCAAATACCTGTATGTTTTTTGAAACCATCTGGGGTCTACTTGAGAATTCAGAAGTTATTGAAGGCTACAGGCTGGGATGGAGCATAGTGGTTGGGAATTATATAGAGATGTTTCCTGATATGTCTGCCAACTTCAGACATTCAATAAAAGTTATAGGATTTATTATTATGCTTCAAGAATAAATAAATGAATAGATAAGTGTTAGTATGTCAGAATAATACCACAAATTTAGATGAAAAAAGATAAGCTGGAAAATGTTGATAATGTTAACCAAAAAGCAAAGTTTTTAATGTGCAAATAAAAATTTAGATTAAAAAAATTATCCTGATGTGTAAAATATAAGAACAAACAGGTCAAAGAAAAATAGATATCAAAGCCAGTAAATACACACAGTAATGCTTGCCTCACGTGTGAATCATAAAATATAATTTTCCATTTGTATTACTGGAAAGCATTTTTAAAGTTATCTTTTTAAAAAGAAAATATCAAGGGTTGATTAGTATATGAATAAAGGGTACTCTCATATATTCATTCTGTGTGTGGACAAATTATTGAAAACTTTATGGATAGTGATTTGGCAACATCTAAAATGTCTCTACTTTCAAATAGTAGCTGCGATAAATGAATATTTATACTAATCATCATAGTGAATTTGCCTCTTACCAAATTATCTTGCTCCTAAAACTTGTGCATTTGAAAATCTTCTAATTTAAATGATAGTAAGATGCCTTCAAATATTATATTGATAAATAGTGGGTGTTTTGTATTTCACTTTTACAAAGATCAGAAAAAAAGCATGACTTGAACACTACTTTTCTCTTTTAAAGATTTATTTATTTATTTTGAGAGAGAGAGAGAAAGAGAGAGCACATGAGCATGCATGCTCAGAAGTTGGGGGAGGATAGAGGGAGAGAATCTTCCAGCAGAGGCAGGGCTCGATCTCAAAACCCATGAGATCATACCTGAGCAGAAACCACGCTCAATCGACTAAGCCACCCAGGCACTCCAATGAAGCTACTTTTGTTCTACAGCTTGTAATGATTAAAAATAGTGGGTATGTTCTATAGTCAACCATGTTAATATCATTTACAATCTCTAATTATTATCTTCTCTGATTTTTCATATAGATTACTTCCATACTCTTTCTGTTCCCTGGAGTTACAGGCAATAGTAAAAAATGTTTTATGGGAAAAATTACTTTTCTCTCATTCTAGAGAGTAGTCTAGAGGATGGAGCTCTAGTGTGTGTGTGTGTGTGTGTAAAAGAAATAACCTGCATGATCACCTTTAGAAATTATAATCAAATATATAGTGGCTAAGGGCTTGAGTTCTCATTAATTCCAATGTTTTTACATTTGAGATACAGTTTGCAAATGTTTGAATATTCATGGTGTTTTCTTAACCTGCTTTAAATAAGAATAACAATAATGCAGACTGAATAGAATTAGTTAGTAATGAGTATTTTATTTTGTTAAACGTAGATACTTGAAGAACTTGTCCAGTAGATTGAAAAGGATGACATGACATAAAACAGAATATTTTGTGTTGTAATAGAGAGGACTTCTGTCCCCTCTTCCTGTATCATGTATTTGGTTAACCTTCTATACACTAATTCCCTGCTCCAGTTGGGCCATACCTAAGGCTCTTCCTAGGAACCTTACGTGCTTTTTGGAATATATAATTCACATCTTCATAGGTAGAAATTTAAGGCTCCAGGGTAGTTTCAGGAAGGAAGAATTTTCTCTTCCTTTCAAGGTCCTTCTAACTGGACTAAGAATCAAAATGACATGAGACTGATTAACAGGAGAAAATTGGGGAATCCATATAGACATGAAATTCCAAAGACAGTGAGGTAACATGATACTTATATGATCTAAGGAGAGAGGTAGAAGTCTGAGGATACAAAGTGGAGAAAGATAGGTGCGTCTGGGTGTCTCAGTCAGTTCAGCCTCTGACTCTTGATTTTGGCTCAGGTCATGATCTCAGGGTTATAAGGTGGAGCCCTACCTCGGGCTCAGTGTGCAGTCTGCTTGAGATTCTCCCTCTCCCTCTCCCCCTCCCAGCACATGCTCTCTAAATAAATAAATAAATAAATAAAATCTTTAAAAAAATGAAATGGAGAAAGACCATTAGCAGGAAGGTGAGAGGAGGTGTTTAGAAAACAAAGGTTGCCCTATTACGTTAGTTGGTTTCTTAGGTAAAGAGGAATCTCTGTTAATAGCTCTTTTTCTGGTACAGCAGGCAGCTGAGGGGGAGGTAAAGAACTTTTCCTAAATCTGCTGGGTTTTTATTACTTTTAACTCAAAGCAATGTTTATGCCAAGTGGCCCATCTTAGGGCTGCCTGCTCTTGGCCCACATAGTAGTGAAGTTTGATCACAGCATTAGAAGACCATCCAAAGTTAACAGAATACATTAGGCACAAAGAGTTGAAAGAAATCAGGTACAATTAGCAGTAGAATGTGTATGTACAACAAAAAGTTTACAGGTTTTCAGGTTAGATCATAGGCAGAGGGGTCATCTTCTATGAAAGTAATGCCTGGATTTTGCATCCTTCAAGCATGGGTTCTTGAGACACAAAGAATCCTAATCTGCAAATCCATTAATCAGGATTGGGGGAAATAATCAAAATGGAATACCTCTAGCACTTTTATAATTATAAATCAAATAACAAGATTCCCTCTACTGGTCTAAATAATCCTTTAGAAGCTACCTACTATGAGGTTAATAAAGTGTATGTACTCCCATTTTATAAGGTAAAATTATCTGGAAACTGTAGAAATTTTACTTTGGCTTGAAATTTCTAATAATCAACCCTATGTTATTTAGAGATTTTCAGTCCAAGCATGCTCTACTCCATCTTCAATCTGGAACTGATAATGTGTTGCTTGTGTTGTTGATTAAATTAATATGTAGTGTTCAGTCTCCAAATTCCTAGTGATAATTAAGGTATTCCTAAAATTTAAAGGCTTTTCTTCACACACATGTATAAATATCAATGTTCTCTTTGTCAAGATTGGTTCAGTAGTTTTTAAGAGAATTTAACATAAGGAGTGAAAATCAAATGTGATTATTAAAAATCAAATACATGTGCTAACTAACATATTATATATTTTCTAAAACAAGAATTAGAGTATATATTATATAGGCGTTAGAAAGTGGAAAGTTATAAAAATTGTTTGATTTCCTTCAGAGAAAAAAACTCAAAGCTATGATAAGGTAAAATTAATTCCATGATAATCCAAAAGGGCCTCGATTTTAATAGGATTCAACTTTATGTGCCATAAAAGAAAATAGATAAGACAAGAGAAAGAATGATAACATATACCTACCCTAATAAATCTGAGAAAAAGTCAAGAGCAGAGCCTTTCTCAAGGGAATAAAAGATAGCTTGTTACACTTTACCTGCCAAGAAGAAGGAGAATGAGAAAAGCAGAGAAAAGTATACAGCATAAAATGTACTGTGTCTCTGAATAAAACTCATGATATTTCCGGAATCCAGAATTCTGCCAGTAAGTACATTCTCTTAGCTAATTAGCATCACAGGAAGTGTTTGGGCCAGATCTAGCTGATGTTAAAATCTCATCATTTCCATCCTTGGTAGTTTTCCTAATTTAAGAAAATACTATTTTTAACTGAAAAAATAATGAAAATTTATTTCTCTTCATTTAACATCTTAAAAATATTAAACATTTATATAATTTTTATATTTATATGGTATTTCACTTAGAAAAAAGACTAGAAAAATTTCATCAAAAAAAATATTTATACCATGATTCTATGGTTATTGGGAGTAAGTATATATTTGCTTTTCCTAAAGAATGTACCCTCTTCCTTTCTTGTTTCCAGTTAAGTGGTTAAGTAAATCCCCTCACCTGGTTCTTAATAATATCCATGATAATAATAATAATAATAATAAAGTGATTCCACCCTAGTTACAGATTTTATTATATTTTAAATTGTTACTGCTTCTCCTTCCTTTAGCCATCAATCAGTTAAAAAGTTAATAAATTCAGGTATTTCTTAAATGTTTTCCTTTACTTAGCATAAGCATGTTTTACATAGCATTCTACCTTTCTCCATTGCAAAAGCTGAGATTTAAAAAAAATTCTAGGGGCACCTGGGTGGCGCAGTCGTTAAGCATCTGCCTTTGGCTCAGGGCGTGATCCTGGTGTTCTGGGGTAGAGCCCCACATCAGGCTCCTCCGCTAGGAGCCTGCTTCCTCCTCTCCCACTCCTCCTGCTTGTGTTCCCTCTTTTGCTGGCTGTCTCTCTCTGTCAAATAAATAAATAAAATCTTAAAAAAAAATTCTAAATATGACAAAATGATATCCAAATAGACTCCTTCTTTCACAACTTTATGTCACAAATTTGTGACGTTGTGTTAACATGATGAAAACTTTGGGGATATAGGTATTATCAGTAATCCATGAAATAAACTGATACTGCACATAGACAGCATTCTTAGAATTATCAGCAAAGCTTCAGAGCATTTCCTTTCCTTAAAATGTCCACAAATACAGTTTACAGAGTGAACCCTAGAGCTACAGAAACTAAACATAAAAGTGAGTTTAAAGCTTCATATTATTATAGAATTTCAAAGTGAAAAAAAAAGGGGGGCCATTAAATCAGTGTGCCCATCTTCAAGAAATGTAGAGCATTATTTCCTCAGTTATATTCCCCCATGATTTGTCCAACCTAGTTTTAAATGACTAAAGCAATGAGGCTTCCTCTAAGCATCCTTTGGGATACTATCCCATAGCCTAATTCTAAGTACTATTAGGAATTTTGGTAGGTGTGTGAATTCTCAGGACATTTTTATTCCTTGTTTCAGCAAATTGCTGTTCACAGATGACTTCATCAAAAAAGGTGTCTTTGTATAGAATCAGATGATTGAAAACTCATGCTACATTTTGCATAATATTTGATAGCTATTACCATCCTGAATAACATGTACTTATTTCCCTGACTCATTTTCTTCTATTATGATTTTATATAGTTTGTAAATAGAGTTACTGTGAACTGTCTCATGATGTCTAAAAATGGAAGGTGTGGAAGTTAAATGCAATCAAGTGAGAAAGATTAATTAAAAAAACTTGCACTCTCAGATAGTTTTAAAGATTGTGAGCTTTTTATTGTTTCTGTGATATGACTACTAATTGTTATAAGTAACTGATTTGACATTCTTTAACAAGTCATTTCCGGAAGTAGCAAGTGTTGGCCAGAGAGCAAATATGTGTTTGTATGTACTTCACAGACATACACAGGTATATAGCTACACACACATCTAAATATAAAACAAATATACATACACACATTTACCTATATATATTTGTTTGTATTTCTGTATATTTATCTTTCTGTATCAACAATACTGTAATAATTCCTGCTATGTAGGCACATGAAGGAGAGGATCTAGGTTAAAATATAAGTTGGAACCATCTCCACATTAAAATGGTAACTGGAGTCATTTAAAATAGATGAAAATCTCCCAGGACTAACTATAGGATTGTGTGTAAAAATGGGGGCATGGGAAAGATTTGTGGGTGCACCACCATTGAAAAAAACTAAATAAAACAAGGAGAGTCTACAAGGAAACAAAAATGGACAGACCAGAGAGGTAATAGGGAATTTAGGAGAATGAGATATGAATATCGAATGACAGTTTGGTGCTGATAGTACATAAATTTGTAGTGAATCTGAGCTTGCACCTGCATTAGCTGTATGGCATTACATAGGTTTCCAGATGTCTTGACACCTCATTTTCATCTCATGCAAAAAAAAGGAAAGGCATAGTTAAGTATATTACAGATTTGAAGTGTGGACTAAATATGGTAATATTTAAATTCCTGTGAGATATAAAGCCACATTTGATATTATTTTATTGTGTATCTCATTAATTCTATAATTAACATTTGTGTTAGAAATGTCAACTTGCAATGATCCAAGTGAAGAATAAATTATTGTGGGAAAAATAGAATAATGTGTTCAACTGACTCTAGAATAAAGAAGCTTCTATTTACATAGATTTTTGTCACATACATTATGTGTGGCACATTATGCCTACTGTAGAATATTTCCATTTTTCTTACTCTTTTGGTATTTAGGTCCACAAATGAACTCAGTAAAAAAAAGTCACATATAACAGGAAAGAGCAACACAATCAAATGTCACTACAAGCTAAATTTGATCAAAACATTTCACCATCTTACTTTTTGTGGATATCTGAAAATTCTTCTTAAATAGTGATGGTTTGTCCACTAAGCATTATTTTATTATTTTCCATATATACAAGTTTGAGAAAGGCATAAATTTTAGTAAATGGATTATCCCATTCACTACATCACTTTTGTAAGGCTGATTCCTGCAATTTTGTGTCCCTACCATTATTATTTTGTTGTTCTGTATGTCCCTAAAAGATTGAACCATTAAGCTGAGTTAGTTTTGACCTTTAAAGTGAGATTGGGGAAAAAAAAAGAATAGTCCAGTTAAACTGTTGCCATTTGGTTAAAAAAATATTGGATTTATTAATTTTATCATTATTATGTGCGCTGAGTTTTTCTTATATAAGATGACTTTAGAATAAAATCTCATGGTGTTTGTTTATACGTAAAGCCTAGAAAGGTCAAACTTTTTGGAGACTTTCCAAGTTATATTTCAGAATCCTATTATTTACATTTTTTCATAATGTTAAATGTCATTTTGTTTGCAGGCAGAGAACCAACTTCATTCCTCCATTATATTAATGGAATGAATGAAATTAAAAATGCATCATCAGATTAGTGAACCAGAGGAAGAGAATGCCTATTACTACTTTTAGTCAGACAGCACAATAGTATACACTCAGAAGGTCAAATGTTTGCTACTGTTGGGTTGTGTTATCACATAAAATGTAGAATAATGAGTTAAGACAAATTATACATAGTCAACGAGATAATGGTTTGCATTCTGTATCTAGTTTATGGATTAAAGGAAAAACATACATAGTATGAAGAGTTAGATACTGTCATCTGAACTAAAAATCTTGTAAAGCTCATCTATGTCTACTACTTTAATTCACCTTTAATTAAATGGTATTTAATTTAATACCATTCCCTGGTATTTTATATTTTACCACAATCAAATAGCATATATTCTCAATTTAATTTCATAATTTACTAATATACAGGCATTGCCAATTGAATTATTTATATTAATCATATTGAAAATAAGATCTGCCAGGAACATATTGAAAGTGAAATCAGAAATAGTGAATTTCAAATTCATATTTTATTGCTGTGCATATTGAAAATATAGAGAATCATCAAAATTTAATTTATGTGAAGACACTAAATGTATTACCATTGGGTCTTATTTAAGCTTTTGATATCTTTGATCATATCATGATAATGTTCATTTTGACTAGCTATGTCAAACAAAAGTGTCTCTAAATATCTTTATATATATTGACCAATCTCCAGTTTTTTCAGTTTCTTACAATCCCCAATGATTGCTCTGCTTTAGATGAATACATTATAGCCTCTTTATAGGCATTTGAGTTGAGCAACCTCATTTTTCCCTCAGCAGTCTTGAAATTGTAGGTATTGTATATATGCAATCAGATCAAAAACTCTTATACAGTGTGACATAAAACATTGATGTGTTTAAATTAAATATACTTAGATTATTTGAACAAATCTTTAAAAATAGTTTAAAAAATTAAGTTGTCTTCTAGAAAATTGATAAGAATTACTTAAAACTCTTCCAGGAAACCTAGATAATCATTGATTTCCCATAGATGATTAATGTGGTTTATTTATTTTATATCTTCACATAACAAGATATTAACAAAGTTAATAACATTCAAACAGAATATATGAAAGCACAAGATCTATAATATTGCTTTAAAATCGGCACATCCTCAGTGGACTTCTTGGGAAATATAAATTAATTGCTGCCAAAAATTTCTCACTTGTCAACTTGTAAAGTGCCAGAATTTTAACTTAATTAAGTACCCTATCTCCAAATACAGTCACCTTATGAGGTACTAGGGGTTATGATTTCAACATATACATTTTGGGGGCAGGAGGGATGCAATTCATCCCATAATAACCCATCTTCCCAAATCATTAAATAAATACATAAAAGAAAATGGAATAATGAATTTGTAACACTGGGCCATAATCACATACCAAATCAGGTTATAACACTTTAATTTATGTAATTTAGTTATAATAACTTTGTATTTTGTAGGTACATTGGTTTTGTGTGTGTGTGTGTGTGTGTGTGTGGTATCAGAGAGATCACACTAGAATCTCAACTTACTGTGTTATCTTTCGAAGTTTATTCTGTAAAAACTAGGTTATTATAAAGTTAAAATCTAATAATATATATGATAGTTTGGTTTTAGAGCACAATAAAGTTTATGTTTCCTAATAAATAAAAATTTACTTCCTTTTTTTCAATTCCAAGGTTATGCATTTTCCTTTAGATCATTTAAACTAATGAAAGCCAAATAAACAACTCCCTAAAATATAACTGAATTTTATTCTTTTTTATATGTAAAGAGAAAAAAAACCCCTGAAATTTACATATCATTACTGCACACTAATACATTTTCAAATTGATGATTCGAGTTAAGTTTATGTCATAAATTAGGACTGAAGGTCAAGACATTAAGAACTGAGTATAGTGAGAATATATAGGAGTGTGTGTGTGTGTGTGTGTGTATGCAGTAAGTATGTTTCATGGTGTATATGTGTGTGCGTTTATATTTTTAAGTAAGAAAACAAAGAAGAAATCAGCTCCCATATTAAATATCAATTATCAGTCTTTTACTGGCCCTCCCTATCAATACATAGTTTTCTAGGATTTTTGAATAAGATTTAATAAGGTTATATGACATACTTTATGTAAGCACCTCAAGCTTTTGGACATATTCTCAAAAAGAAAAAAATAATTGAGCTTAATACAGAGCCCTGCACATACTAAAGTATTTGGTAAATGTTTGTTAAATATAAAGATCTTCAAGAGTTACTGTGATGCTCGTAGCCAGTTTCCCAAGAATCTACCCTTTCTAATTAGCTTACAACAAAGCCTGCTCTTTTCTGTCTTCTGGGGTCAGCCCTTTGGTGAGGAGGGAAAAAGGGTGCACAATAGGAAACAGCGTAAGTGGAATACTGACAAGAGGAAAAAAGAAGCCAATAAACCAAACCAAGAATCTAATTTATCTTATGCTACCCAAGTCCCCTCCAGATCTAAAAGGGCAACTCCTCTCTGGCACTCAGAAGTAGGAGGAAAGGATTATTGTTTGGGTGGAGTGAGATGACTGGAACAAGTCCTGAAATATGTTTCATAACATTCTGCGCTACTGTTTTTCTGATTCAGGTGGTATATTTAACAATAATAATGTTCATTTGCCTATTCTTTGCCTTATCTGATGGCATTAACAAAGCAGCCTGTCTAGCAATGAAACTGAAGTATCTCTCGAATGGGGAGGGGAGAAGGGACAAAAGGAACATCTTCAAACTTTTTAATTAATTTATTATTTTAATAACCTGAATCAGGGTTGTTTGCTATAGTCTTGACTGAAAACTTATCAGTAATCATCAGACTTCGTTTAAGTATAAGTGTAAAGGTCATTTTTTGTTGTTATTTGGATGTAAAAATAATGACTTTATCTTTAAAACTGTAGATGGTACTTTGAGCAGATTGTCTCAGAGAATTGCCAAGATATAGATCAGTTTGGGAGTTGGTGGCAGGAAATTAGAATGAGATACACGGCAAAGTGTCAACAGGCAGCAAATGTGCATATCTCTGCCTTTTTATCAGTTTTTTTTTTAAGCAGCAAAGAGAGACCTGGATAAACAGATCTTTAGCAAAGAAAGAGGAAAGTCCTGCATAGGATGCACAAAGGGAGACATCATCTGATGGAGTAAAGTTAAATCTTTCCAAATTTGAACACATGCAGAACCTTAGTTCTATGTTAGATATTTTTTAAAAGGTATGTAATGTTCAAATTAATTGCATAAGACTATTTTAGTAATTCTCATTTATACTTTTTATATATAAAAATGATGAATGTGTTCAGCAAACATTTGAGATGTTTATTCACTCTTACTACTTAAACAGATGAAAGGAATTGAAAGTTAGTCAACAGAAAAATTATGTCTCCCTGCGTAAAACATCAGTTCTGTAGAAAACAATATCATAGAGGACAGCCATGTTTCAGTTACTGTGTAATAAACAAGATCTCCAAGAAGGCACATTTAATCAAAATTAAGGGAAAAACCATGGGCTAGAGTAACTAACACCAAACAGGGGAAAAGATCTTTGAAACTGAGTGAATGTGGTCTTGGATGGATTATCTGTTCACATGGTTGTCAAGGGAAAGGATGATGGTTAGAAAAATAAGAAAAGAGGAGCAACTGGCAGTCCGGGACGAGGGGGTGCTGCTGGGCTATATGCTGTGAGGGAGGGTCGAAGCTTCCTGCTGCTTGGCCACAGTAAGCATTAATGTCTTTCTTTGAGTGGATCAAGAGTGTGCTCCAGTTCCTAGGACTCTATAAGAAATCTGGAAAACTTGTAATCTTGGGTTTGGACAATGCAGGCAAAACCACTCTTCTACACATACTCAATGATGACTGATTGGGCCAACATGTTTCAACATTAGATCTGACATCAGAAGAGCTGAAAATTGCTAGAATGACTTTTACAACTTTGATCTTGGTAGGCATGAGCAAGCACATCGAGTTTGGAAAACTTATCTCCCAGCAATCAATAGGATTGTCTTTCTGGTGGATTGTGCAGGTCATCCTCACCTCATGGAAACCACACTTGAGCTAAATGCTTTAATGACCAATGAAACAATATCCAATGTGCCAATCCATATCTTGGGTAATAAAATCGACAGAACAGATGCAATCAGTGAGGAAAAGCTCCATGAGATATTGGGCTTCATGGATAGACCACAGGAAAGGAGACTGTGACCCTGAGGGAGCTGAATGCCTGCCCCAAGGAAGTGTTACTTGCAGTGTGCTCAAGAAGCAAGGCTATGACAAAGGCTTCCACCAGCTTTCCCAGTAAATTGATTGATGTTTGGACAGTGAAACAAAAGAGTTTTATTCTAGACTGATCCTAAAAAAAAAAGGAAAAGAAAAAGAAAAAAAGAAACAAGAGGAAAAAATAAGAAAAGAAAGGAAGACTATGAAGAATAAGTTAAAACTATGAGATAATGAAGGAAATAACCTGGGGTTAATAGGTGACAGAGGAATGCTGATGTTATCCTCTGTATTACATCTACAATTTCCAAAGATTTTATTATTGTTATTATTAGGTTTGTTATTATTATTGAAACAGAACTTATGCACACTAGAACTATTTTACAACAGCTTTTTCACTCTCAAGTTCTCTGACTCATTTCTGGTTGATTAATTTTACCTTCTCTTAGATTTTTAGATTTTGTCTGTTTCTGAAAGTATCCATAAAAAAAAGAATTATAGATAGACAGTTATTTTCTTACAGATTATTGGAAATATTTTTTTTGGTCTAACTCCTGGTTACCATGGTTGCTATAGAAAGTTAATTGTCAATTTAATTCTTCCTCCTATAAAAAGTAATCAATCTTCTCTTCCCAAACCCACCTATTTCCATCCCATTAGCTACTGTATTCTGGAGTTTTATTATGATGTGTCTAAGAATGAATTTACTTATATTTATTCTGCTTTGAATTTGCTGGCTCCTTGGAATTATGAGTTTGTGTCTTTCATCAATTCTAGAAAATCCTCAGACATTGTCTCTATATTCTGCCTCCGACCTGCCTCTTGACTTACAGAGTTCCAATTAAATATTTGTTAGACCCTTGCTTTACCCTCTATAAGTCTTTTTTTTTTAAGATTTTTTTATCCATTTGAGAAAGAGAGAGCATGTGAGAGCATGATCACGGGGGAGGGTAGATGGAGAGAGAGAAGCGGAGCAGAGTAGGACCCTGGGATCATGACTTGAGCTGAAGGCAGGCACTTAACCAACTGAGCCACCTAGGCACCCCACCCTCTATAACTCTTAATCAGTTTTCTGTATTTTCTGTTTTTATGTTCTTCCATACTGCAATCTGACAACATTTACTTTTTAAATTTTCTCTCTCTAGCTGAATTTAATTTGCTGTTAAAATCATTTTTTTAAAATTAGCTTATTTTATTTTTCATTTGTAGATCTTATTTTATTTATTTTATTTTTAAAAGATTTTTATTTGTCAGAGAGAGAGAGCTATTGCACAAGCAGCGGGAGTGGCAGGCAGAGGGAGACATGGGCCCCCCTCCGAGGAAGGAGACGGATGGGGAACTCAATCCCCGGACCCTGGGATCATGACCGCTACCCGGGTGTCCATGTAGATTTTATTTTAGTCTAGGTTTTTCTTTCTGTTTTTTTGTCTTTGTTCTTTAGTGAATCCTATTCCCTGGCTGTAGTTTCAAGCTGGCATTTAAAAAGATAGTAATTCCAGGGTACCTGGGTGGATCAGTCGGTTAAGCATCCCACTCTTGGTTTTGGCTCAGATCTTGATCTCAGGGTCATGAGATGGAGCCCCATGTGGGGCTCCGTGTTCAGTGAGGAGTCTGCTTGTCCCTGTCCCTTTGCTCCTCCCCCCACTCTCTCTCTCTAACATACATATATACATACATACATACATACATACAAATAAATAAATAAATGTAATCTTAAAAAAAATCCCAATAAACATCATGTTTTATTCCTATTCCCATTCATGGTACTTTGTTTCCATAAGAGTTAGATTAACATTAATTGTATCCTGGTTATACAATTACTAAAAATAAATGATCTTTTGATTTAATCTTAGAGTTAAGGTAAATGTGATTTCTTCCAGTGAGTCTCTGATAGGTTCTGTGAGGCACTTGTGGTTGCTACAAGTTATACAAAAAGTGAATTCATAATAGATCATAGACCTAAATATAAAATGTAAAACTATAAAACTTATAGAAATAAAAATAAGAGACATTGCTTTGACCTTACGTTTGATGATGAGTTTTTATAGCTAACACAAAAGTACAGTATATTAAAAAACTAATAAATTGTACTTGGTTAACATTCTCTCGGAACAAATAAGATATGAGCCATGGATGGGAAGAAAATATTTACAAATCACATATATGATTAAGGGCATTTTTCCTGGATATATAAAGAACACTAAAAACCAATAATAAGAAAATAAATTACCTAATACAAAAGTGGAAAAATGATATCAATAGACACTTCATCAAATATGGTAGATGGCAAATATGCATATGTAAAGATTCTCAACATCATTTGTCACTAAGGAGATATAAATTTAAACAATGATGAGATACCTTTGTGCACTATAGAATGGTTCCAAAATAAAAAAATAAATAAATAAATAATAAAACCTGTTAATATAAAATACTGGCAGGTATTACTCATGCCTGGTTGGAATTAAAAATTGTACAGTCAATTTGAAAAGATAATTTAGCATTTTATTATAAAGCTAAACATAGGTTTGCCAACACAATATAACAGTCACGTTCCTAGATAGTTAAGTGAAAACTTATTTTTGTACAAAAACCTATATGTTCATTCTTATAGAATCTTTGTTGATTTATAATCAGAAAGAACTGAAAGCAACCAAGATGTCTTTCCACAGATGAATGGATATGCAAAATGTATTGCATCCATACAATGGACTAACTATTTAGGGATAAAAAGGAAACAACATATTGATTTATGCAATACCAACGATCTTGGTAGAGACAAGCAGTTTAAAGGGCTTAATTATTCTGCCTTTTTGTCATTCTCTTATGACAAATACCAGGAAAGCAATTTGAAGATGCTTTTGGATTCTAAGAATATTCATCATAATTATGAACTCAAGAACCAAGGTAGTGACCTCATGGCATGCCTGTACAATTCATTGGATCCACTATAGGATGAACTTGAAACAGACTGAATTAATTATGGTTTTCCTCTGCTCTACTAGGGCAAGGCATGATGGTGGTCTAGATCACCACATCTCACTCTTAGCTCAGAATATGTTCCTATAGCTCTTGCAAGATGTAGAAATTCTCCTTTGTGTAGGAAAACCTCAGTCTTCCTCTTGTGTTTCTCCTTTACTCCCACACTACAACCATACTCACAACACTTCCGACACCAGATATGTGTTTTGTTTTGTTTTTCCCACACCAGGCAACTCTCTGTGACACCTATAATTTAACTCATTTCTGACATCATCAATCTGGAGATAGCATCAAATCCCAGAAATCCCATCATTAAGGGTTCAGTCCCACAAGACTGCCTCTCCCCACTTCAGATGTCAGTCACAAGTCCAGGCTTTCATCTGTGCTTCTGACCAACCAGAGGTTCCCACAACCCCTTCCTTGGGGTTGATCAATTTGCTGGAGCATCTCATAAAATTTAGGAAGAGTTTACTTACTGTTTACTGTTTTTTATAAAAATTTATGATACAGGATATACATGAACATCCAGATGGAAGAGATGTGTAAGGAAAGATCTATGGGATGGGGCACAGAGCTTCCATGCCCTCTCCAGGTCCTGCCACTCTCTGTACCTCCCTGTGTTCACCAACCTGGAAGTTCTCCAAACCCTATAGTGGGGCTGCAAATGGAGTTAATATTAATCATGCCTACATGATGAACCCTACATAAAGACCCCAATAATATGCATAACAGTCCATCCCGGTGGATGACTTACAGCTATAACACTGTAGCATGCTAGAGGTTATTATAACCTCTTACTACCACTGATGGACTCCTTACTGCTATCTGATGAAATTCCTGAATCTTAAACTAAGATTGTGCTTTCTAAGGTCACTTCTAATAGTAATGTCCTAGTCCAAATTTACTAAAAGTAGACTCTCAGTTGAAGATTATGTTACAATTAGTTTATTTGAAAAGTTGTTTCCAGGTACCTACATGAGGAAGTTGGAGAAGTAGAAGAGAAAGAATAGAAAACTATTAATATTGGTTATGTAATTACAGTGTTCCCTGGCTAGTAACACAGATCTTACCTCCTAGGGACTTTCTGATATACTGTATTGAATATACATGATTTGTTTCAGAAAGGGTGGGAAGGGGGAGTATTTACTTAACCTCTCCCATGCCACATTGTTTGAGGGTCTATCCTTGAGTCTTAAATTTCTGACACTTTGTCAGTAACAATAACATTTATATCAGAGAGCAAGTGTGAATATTAAATAAGGTATTTTTGCAAATTACTTATCAAAGTACTTATATAATAAGCCTCAATAGTAATAATTTTTGCTATTATTAAAAATCATTTTCAAATATCAGACATTTGGTAATGATCAGTGTCAGAATGTGAGCACATATGCCTAATACTTTGTTCTTCAAATTACCTACCACAGCATCAGAGAAGTGCTACTTGGTGGTGTGTATTTGTTTTCAAAGTTTATCACCAATGAATATTTAGAACTTGGAGTTAATTTTTCAAGTTCAAACTTATAAAACATACCTGCTATAACTACATCTTTTAAAATTTAGTGTAGTTTTCAAACAACAAGAGGAGTACAATATCTTTGAATCTTAAAACAGCAAATGACCTTTGTTTAACATCTTGTCTAAGGTTTTTTTGCCTCTAGGCTCTATGACCCATTGAGAATAGGGGTGCTTTTTTTAAAATTTATTTATACAGATTTTGGAGGAAAGCATTTTTAAAGGTTGTCTGAGTTAACATTCTTTGTCTCAAAGCTACATCACATAAGCACTTCAAAACCTGGCCTTTTTGACCCCAAGTCTCCTTTTCTCAGAGCAGCCAAAATAGAACAATATCCACCAATTTGAAACCCAACATTTCTAATCAGCCCTTTCTCCATTCTGAGTTGTCTCTTAGTCTGTGTATTCTTTCACATTTTTTCAGAGAGGAGGAGTCAATGTGGAGATTTATTAAGTGAAGATCGTATAGAAAAAAAAGTACTATAAAATAATTAATATTTGAAGAGACTCTAGAAATCTCCAAGTCTTTCTCTTTATGATGAACAGATAAGAATGGAGACTAAGTACATATATAACAAAAGTATTCATCATAGTGTAGATTATATTATAGTTTTTAATATGCATTCATTCTAATTGCTTTACAATATTTAAATCTAATATTTCAGAAATTCAAAGAATTTTAAAGATAGGAAGTTTAAAATAATGTTACTAGTAACAATTGAAAGACATGTCTATATTGATTCAGGTAATTCTAAAATCACTATTCATTATATTATTTTAATTTACAATTTTGTGGGAAAATTACCTCTTCCAGTTTTCATATTTTACATATACATATTTATTTGGATGAGGATGAAATAATAAAGATTTACAGAAACAAATACTGTGGGGAAAATACAAAAGACTTGAATTCTTAATGTAATATTTCTGTCGTATTATATCCTGTTCTTTGAAATGCATTTGCTAGCATGCTTAATCTGATGTTCATTCTCAATAATGTCTGCAAAGTAAAATATTTTTTAAAAAAGAAAACAACCTTTATCTTTTATTTGTTTGTGTTTTATTCACTTCTATAAAGTGGGGGGAAAAGGCAAGATGAAAAGGTATTATAATGCTGAGTGGCAGAATTTGGCACGATAGCTCTCCAGTGTATAATACAGCCAACAGGGAGACTAAATGCATTAGGATGTATTTATATTGACAAAGGAGTCATTCTTTGTAGTGGTTAGAAGAAAGATTCTGCCATGACCCACATAACAAATTACTGTTGTCTGACCTCATTGAAACAAGACTTCAGTGAAGTACATACAGTGGAGCTGATGTAGTAGAGGTTCTCTTACCACAACACTGCTGGAGGGCCGCGATTATACCACCCCTCATTTCCTAGACTACTAAAACACTTGATAAAGAGTCTTATCACCTTGATCCCAGAGCTCTTCTACTATGAAACTGAAAAGGAGAGGCTGTGTTACCACAGAGTGGCATGTTATTTTCTGAAGAGTTAAGACTACTGAATGAAACAAAGAACTCCTACAAACTGAAATAAAACCTTGTTTTTGTTGTAGCACATTCAGTCAGCAGTTTGCATTAAGAGTTTTGGGTTTTGGGGTGCCTGGGTGGCTCAGTCGGTTAAGCGTCTGCCTTTGGCTCATGTCATGATCCCAGGGTCGTGGGATGGAGCCCGCATCGAGCTCCCTTCTCAGTGGGAAGTCTGCTTCTCTCTCTGCCTCTGCCCTCCCCCCTGCTCATACTGTCTCTCTCAAATAAATAAATAAAATCCTCAAAAAATTTTTTTTCTTTCTGTTTTGGTTTTTTTTCTCCTTACTTTGTATTCTGTTATCCTTTCTATCTTGTGTACCTAAGCAACCAAAAGCAACCAGTTGCTAAAAGCCCTTCCCCTTCAATCACCTCACTTCCACTTCAGGTATACAATTTATTAAAAACAGAAGACATGTAGTTTGTCTTACAGCTCATTGCTATTTCTTATAGATTATGTTTGTCTTAAAACCGCTGTGTTTTTCTTACAATATATTTATCTTTGGATTTTTTTCCTATTAATATTCTTTAGGGACTTATTAAGTGGACATTTTAATGTGATGGACCGCCCCATAGCAGACACATTAGAAATGACTTTTCAAACATTTCCAGGGTTAAGAACAATTTAGTTGTAAAGATTTATTTTATATATCTATAATATCAACATTTAAAAATTTTTTTTCAAACTAAATAAACTCAACTCTGAAAAATTACAAAACAATTTTTCCAAAATGAAAATGTAAGAACGTTTAGTCCTCATTAAGTACTTCCTGTCACTACTGCTGAGCAGGCAGTTCTATATTCACTTAGAATAACTAAAGTAATCTTTGGTAATTTTTCTAATAGCCAATAAAGAACCGAATCTTACACACCACCAGACAGCTTAAAAGCTAAGCTCTTTAATTGTTGTTCTTAATGTTCCATTTAATATTTTATTGCTGAATGCAGTCAGGAGGAAAGCACTGGTTTATAATTTTCATTTTGAAGTGTATTTCGTGGATTTCATTCTTACTGAATTGATTTTGCAAGAAAGTTGTTTCAAGCACTTTGTCCAGAATGCTTTAAATTAAATAAAAATGTCGGGGGGAAAAATCCAGACTGATTAGTAGTCATGGGGGTTATCAAGGCTAAAACTCTGACATCTGAAAAGCTCTTTCTCACCATTACAACACCTTTAATGAAAGGGTGGAAAGTATTGCAGTTTGGGTATACTAGTGACTTTTGATAGGTGAGAAAAAATTTTAAAGCTATATTTGTGTTTTCTAAATATTTTTGAAAAATCATTTTTTGATTTAGATTAGGGAAATGTATGTATATAGTCTCCCATCCACCTTTGAGTTTACAACATGTTGTAGATTAATAAAATACAGTTTGGAATGTGGAAACAAGGCACAAAAATAACTTACAGATGGGTAGCAACTTCGGTCAACCTGGAGAAATATGTATACCTGTTATTGACTGAATCATGTTCCCCTAAAATTCATATATTAAGGCCCTAACCTCCAGTGTGACTGCATTTGGAAATAGGGCCTTTAACGAGGTAGTTAAGATTAAATAAGGTAATAAAAGGGAGGCCCAAGTCCAATCTGACTGGTGTCCTTATAGGAAGAGGAAGAGACACCAGGGAGGTCTATGTACAGAGAAATGGACATCTGAAGACACAGCAAGAAAGTGACCATCTGTAAGCCAAGGAGATAAGACTTAGGAGACACCAGACCTTGTCGAACTTTGATCTTAGACTTGTATCCTCCAGAACTTTAAGAAAATAATTTCTGTTGTTTAAATTACGCAGTCTGTGGTATATTGTCATGGCAGTGTGAGTATACTAATGCAATAGACTGCCGAGGCAGAAAAATAGGTATTTTCCATAAAGATAATTTTTAATTTACTTAAGTATGTGCATATCAAAATACATTTATCCTGATTGTCTCTGATTGTGCTATTCAGAACTTTTTCATTAAATTTTAATAAAAATGTATCACTATAACAAGACATATTTTGCTTACATAATTTTCATGGCATTTTAATCATGAGTAAGCTAGGTTGAAAAATATAAAAAGCACTGGCATTTAGAAAAATGTTAGGGAACAAAAGACTTCTGCCACTTTTGTTTGTTTATTTCTAAATGAAAGATGCTGTTACTTGTTATGTACTTAGCTTTTAATTAAAGAAAAAAAAAATGTGACTAACAACTTGCCTCCCTGTCTGCCATCTTCAAACTTGATTTTAGTCATCCTCCATTAAACCAAGCTACCTGAGGAAGAGCTGAGTCTTATACCTTTCAAGAAAATTGCAATTTTTTTTGTCCATCTGGTTTAGGAATAGCCTTGCAAAGAAGTTCTGACCAATACTGGATGGATTAAAATCTGCTGAGATTCCTGAAGGAAGGGGTATTTTTGTCATTGCAAAGAACAAATGCACAAGGAAAAGTTAGTCTTTCTCCTGCCACTCAGTGTAGTTGGGTAAGAGCATGATTAATGAAACTGTGAGTCCCATGTGTGAACATGAATGGACAAACTTAAATGTGAAATTCCACGTGTACTAGGGGACAGTGAAAATATAGAGAGAGTCTGGCCCTAGATGGCATTATTGAGTTGCTGAAATAACTAACTGTGGCGCTGCCTGACCTCCAGATTTGACATGATAGGAGAAAAACACAATTCTGAATTTTAAATGATTTTTACTTATTTTTTTTCTGCCACTCATACCCAAATACCCTGTTAATAATAGCATGAACGTATTCAAAATTTACTCTGTAACAAGACTACGATAAGTTATTTGATTCAATCCAAAGAGCTTATAAAATATAAAGTATTTTAATCTTTCTCTTACAAATCAGGAACATGAAAACTAGAAAGTTAAGAAATATGGGGCACCTGGGTGGCTCAGTCAGTTAAGCTTCTGCCTTCAGCTAGGCGCAGGAGTCCTGGGATCTAGCCCCCTTGTGGGGCTTCCTGCTCAGTGGGGAGTCTGCTTCTCCTTCTCCCTCTGCCCCTCCCCCCAGCACTCACTCTCTCTCTCTCTCTCTCTCAAATAAATGATATTTTAAAAAAAAAAAGTTAAGAAATATGATGCAGGTAAAAAATCTAACAAACTGAAATGGTTCAGATCATGGAGCTCCACTTTTATATATTACCAAATTTATTCTTTATATTCCTTTATTATTAGATATTGTCACATAAACCATGAATTTGATTTCTATACTTTCTAACTACTGATTATGAATGATTATATTTAATTCAATCTGATAACATTTTTGGATAATTTACTACATGTAAATCGTGTGGACAATAAATAAATAAATAAAACCTGTCCTCATGTCAGAAGATATTTAAAACTGAGTTGAAAGAGAAGACAAGTAAAATATAGAGTGGTATAAGTTAATGAGTATTATTATAAAATTGTCCATTTTTTAAATTTTTATTTTATTTATTTTTTTTTATTCTAATGATTTTTTATTATATTATGTTAGTCACCATACAGTATATCCCCGGTTTCCGATGTAAGTCTCGATGATTCATTAGTTGTGTATAACACCCAGTGCACCATGCAATACGTGCCCTCCTTACTACCCATCACCAGCCTATCCCATTCCCACACCCCCCTCCCCTCTGAGGCCCTCAGTTTGTTTCTCATAGTCCATAGTCTCTCATGTTTCATTCCCCCTTCTGATTACCCCCCTTTCTTTATCCCTTTCTTCCCCTACCGATCATCCTAGTTCTTATGTTCCATAGATGAGAGAAATCATATGATAGTTGTCTTTCTCTGCTTGACTTATTTCACTTAGCATTATCTCCTCCAGTGCCGTCCATGTTGTAGCAAATGTTGAGAACTCGTTCTTTCTGATAGCTGAGTAATATTCCATTGTATATATGGACCACAACTTCTTAATCCAGTCATCTGTTGAAGGGCATCTCGGCTCCTTCCACGATTTAGCTATTGTGGACGTT
>NW_024423897.1:43546448-43612143 GCF_017311325.1 Ursus maritimus | reverse complement strand
TCTTTGCTGCGGGGGGGGGGGGTCTTCTCCTTCTTGTCATTCTGATGAGGAGAGGTTGCGGGGTTGTCCAGAGTCCCAATTATTGACTGAGTCCCAGGCCGTGCCCCTTGTTTTATAGGGATCTTAGGGATGTGGGCTTCTTCTTTAAAGATTTTATTTATTTATTTATGTGGCAGCCAACCAGTGAGAGAGGGAACAGAAGCAGGGGAGTGGGAGAGGAAGAAGCAGGCTCCCAGCGGAGGAGCCCGATGAGGGACTCCTTTCCGGAACGCCGGGATCATGCCCTAAGCCAGATACAGGCACTCAATGACTGCGCCACCCTGGCGCCCGGGTTGTGGGCTTCTTGATTTTTCAGCCTGCCTTCTGTGTTCTGGGGGAGGGGCCTGCCGTGCCGATACTCAGGCAACCCTGTTTGGGTAGAGTCTCAGCATCCCCTGCGAGGGGGGATGGGGATGGGCACTCTCTGAGCCAGTATTTCCAGGCTTTTGTTCTCTGGCGGCTTTCCCTGGCGGTTTGCTGTGCTTCTTCTGAGAGTCAGAGCAGCAGCGGCCGAATTTCAGCCTCTGTCACAGAACAGAGGGATTGCGGCCAGTTCTCTACTAATGTTCTACTAATGTTCTGGCCACTTTAATTCTGTTACTGTTGGTGCTGCTCAACCCTACAGCGTCCCGGGATGTGCACCCCACACCCGGTGTCCCTGCCCTCACTTCTAGGGCCGGCGCATCTCTGTCCTTTGTGTTTCTAACGCCGCCAGCTGCCCCGCGTGCGCTCTGGAAGCTCCCGGTCTCAGTCTGGATCCAGTGAGCGCACCGGGATTCCGGTGTTCCGCGAGATGCCTGGTGGCGCGCGCACCCGGCTCATGGTCTCAGTCTGCTGTTTTGCGGGTGCCGTCCGCGAGCCCTGCCCGCTCTCCCGTGCAAGTGGATACCGCTTCCCGGAGCCTGAACACGGCGGCTCCCTCCCCCTTCCGTTTATCTTCCGATACCTGTGCATGGTTTCATGGCTCCCCTTGCTCCCCGCTTCGTACCTCAATACTCAGCACTGGAGATGTTCATTTGTAGAGATCCAGATGCATCTTCCTGCATCTCAGGCTGGTTCCGTGGTTGTTTAGGCTGGTCTGGTACCTATCCAGCTCGACTCGGGGGACCGGCTGAAAAAGGTGTCTCCTACTCCTCCGCCATCTTAACTCAAAATTGTCCAATTATATGCAAAATGTGACATGTGCCTAGAGGTGGGAAGGATTAATTCTAACCTTGGTGATGGATAAAGTGGTTAGATGTAGATGGAAACATTGAATGCTGCTGTTAAATGCAAGTTTAAATTTTCAAAAGGTAAATTAGAATTTCACTTACTGGTCAAGATAGAGTGACAAGGACCAGGTTTACCCTCCTACCAGAAACAACTAAAAGAATGGGAAAAAATATATGAAATAACAGTGCTTAATATATCAAATATCTGGAAATAAAGGTCAGGTAGCTATCCCTGTAAAACCAGAAATAAATGAAGTGAGCTTTAGAAATGTCCCAGCTTATGGACTAGAAAAATTTTCTAGGATGCTGAACAATGGAGCCCAGATATCTCCCTAAGGTGGTGGAATGGGGCTTGAAGTCCATGCAAGCCAAGGCAGCTAAAGTTAACAGAACTGAGTACTACAGAAGAGAGAGATGCACAGACTTCAGGGGTCTGCAGAGGGTTATTTTGAACAGTCCTTGGGTATTCAGGGGAATGTGATCAGTATGTGTATTTGAAGAAACTCTCTAAGGCAGGGAAAAGGATCAACTAAAATAGTTACAGAAAATGGAATACACAGGGGACCAGGAATAGTGCCAATAGCTAGAAGAGAAAAGTTCATAATTCAGGTAACTTCAGTCAGAGTACTATAAAGGGCCTTGCCAAAGTAGTGCAGAAATCTGGTTCTAGATGAATGAAGGTCTGGGCCTGACTAATAAATCTTAAAATCAACAATTGGAAAGATTTATTTGTTCCCAATAAGTCTATCCAAGTCCTAGGGGAAAAAAAATCTCAAGAATATTTGTAGAAATATAAAACTATCAATACAAAATAAAGTTAAAATTCACAGTGTCTGTATCCAATAACAATTAACAAGCATGCAAAGAAGCAGGGAAATAAAATCCATAACGAGGAGAAAAATCCATGAACTCAAACTGATCAGCAATAACACAGATGACAAAATTAGTAGGCAGATACATTCAAAGAGGCATTAGAACTTTATTTTATATATTTAGGAAGCTAAAGATGGAAGATATTTAGTAAATATATGGAAGATATAAAAATACTTAATGTTGTACACTGCATGAGATTAAAACAGATACACATTAAAGAAGAAAAGATTAGTGAATTTTAAGACATACTAATGTTGGAAGATGATTCTTCATGGTTTCTCACATTCTTGCATGTCTTTTGAGGTGAAGGCCTGGTTGCCCTTTGTTCTAGACTATCTTTTCATGGAAAATTCAATGGTGAACAAATTTTGGAAATAGAGATGTTTCCCACTGGAGCAAACACTAAGTACAGTGACACTTTAGCAATACAGGTTTGAACTTCATGGATCCACCTATATGCAGATTTTTTTGATAAATATAGTACAGTACTGTAACTGTATTTTCTTTATGATTTTCTTAACATTTTTTCTCTAGCTTCCTTTATTGATATAATATAGCATACAATACATATAATATACAAAATATGTGTTAGTCCACTGTTTATGTTATTGTTATGGCTTCCACACAACAATAAACCATTAGTAGTTAGGTTTTGGGGAAGTCAAAATACACAGATTTTTTACTGCACTGGCGAAGGGCTGGTGCCTAACACCCATGTTGCTAAAGTGTCAACTGTATTTTGAACTTCAATCAATATGCCTTGAGGAAATTCAGAGTTGGATTCTGCCCACCAAAGATTCTGATAGGATTCTGAAAGATTCTGATAGAACAGGTGGTAGTGGCTCACACATTTTTTTAAACAACAGCATTTTTGAGATATATATCACATACCAAATAATATACCCATTTAAAGTGTATAATTCAATGGTATTTAGTATATTCAGTATTTTTAGTATTTGGATCACTCCTTAAAGAAAACCTTCAATCCATTAGGACTCACTCCTTGTTTCCTCCAACTTTCCCAACACCCACACAAACTCTAAGACACTAATCTACTTTCTGTCTGTATAGATTTGCCTATCTGGACAGTTCATTTAAATGGAATTACACATGTGTGGTCCTTTGTGACTGGCTTCTTTCACTTAGCATAATCCTTTCAGAATTTATCTTTGTGGTAGCATGACTCAGTACTCCATTCCTTCTTATGACAGAATAGTATTAGATTGTATAGATAGATATGTTGCTTATCCATGCATCAGCTGATGGATATTTGGGTTTTTTGTACCTTTTGGCTATTAAGAATACTGCTGCTATGAACATTAGTGTACAAGATTTAAGACTGTACAATCATTGAGGGTATCTCTGTATTTATGTTAGGACATTTGCAGCCTCTTTAAAATGCATGTTTTTTAATATTTGCTATGGGAATTTAACGTCGCACTATTTTCTTTACATGGTTTCCTCTCTATAGATTTAAAAACATACTTTGTCCTTCAACTACTCTATTTAAATAAGGGCATACTATCATTAATGAGCTCTCTTTTAAGCAACTTAAGCCAGTTAAAATATTTTTTAAATATATTTTGAAAAGAGCAAGCTGCATAAATTAAGAGCTCCATTCACCACATATGTTGGCTACAGAGGTATTGTAAGTTTTCATCCTGACCATTATCTAGAGTGCTTCTATTAGTGACATGGGACAGATGGTGAGAGGAAACACTTGGCATAAGTATTCTACATTTTTTTAGCAAAATAGAAGATGCTGAATTTGGCATTTTCAGGATGATTTTAATTCTAACATATATTTAATGATTGCTGAATATACAACATAACTCCGGGCTGGAGTATGTGTAAGATAAGTCAAATATGGTCCCTGACCTCATACAGTATCAAGATTCAGTGCAGCAAATAGGCATGTATAAAGTGACATAGCCAGTTGATTGGAAGGGAGGAAGGAAGAAGTATGAGTGCAGATTGAATATGATAGTATTCAAATTCATGATTATAAACCCTATACTGAGCCTAAAAAAATACTTAGTATTCTGTATTTCCTAAACTCATTTGTCCATAAATCTTTATGGGGAAGAGTAATTTTTCATTATCCGTGTTTTTCAGAAATAACTGTGAAAATGATAACAAGATATATACATTTATACATATATACATATATGTGTATATACATACATGCATATACTTTATATGTGTATGTTATTTCCCTTTATCCTTTTCCTTCTCCTTTGATAACTCCTCTTCCTCCTCCCTTTTCTTCTCCTTCTTCTTCTTTTTCTCTTCCTCCTCCTTTTCCTTCTTATTAGTTTTTCCCAAATAGTGTATTTCAAAGTAGAGGGTACCCTTGTGTTAGAAGAGCGCATTGGATCAATGAAGCTATTTTAAATTCCATCCTAGAGACATGATCAATGCAGAAGAGTCCTCAGTGGCTTGGAAAAATCTTATAAAGACTTTGAACACTTGGTGGCCAGATAATCATTCAGTACAATGTATGAACAATTACCATATATAGTAAAGGCTGTGGATATTCAATTTAGAAAGTACTGATGCATAGAAGTCTCTACCAAAATGGATAACACAGACAGGGTGGAATATAAAAACATGAGTTATCAGAATGGTCACTCTCATTAAAAATTTTCCAGTTACTCTGTTTTCTGTGCATGTTGCCCAGAATCTCTATGAATTACAAGGATGTGTATTCTTTTAGAACGATAATATGAGGTGGGACAACTACATCTACCTAAAGAATATTTAAGAATTTTGTGAGCATGTTTTCGATTACTATCATTTGGAGGGCAATATTGTTAGACACCCTGCAATGATCATGGCTGACTATCTTAAAAAGGATCATCAATCATGTGTGTGAAATGTTGCTTACTAAGACTAGAAAACAACTATAATTTATATGTAAAAGTCAAGTATTTTCTTGCACAATTTTAATAAATAAATGGAATTTTCTAAGAATAAAACTAAAATCAAGGGCAGCTTGTACAGTTGACCCTTGAAGAACGTGAGTTTGGACTGTGCACATCCACTTATGAATGGATTTTTTTGTAAATACAGTACAGTGTACAGATAAGTGTTTTTTAATCTTCCTTAGGATTTTCTTAATAGCATTTTCTTTTCTCTAGCTTACTTATTGGAAAAATGTAACATATAATACATATAACTTAAAATAGTGTTAACTGTTTATGCTAACAGTAAAGCTTCCAGTCAATAGTAGGCTATTAGTAGTTAAGTTTTCGAGGATTGAAAAGTTATATGTGGATTTTTGACTGCTCAGGGGGTTAACCCCCTAACCCCCACATTGTTCAAAAATCAACTATATGTTTACTGGCCTTTCTAAACGATTTGAGTTTCCTAACCTTCTGTAATGCAATCCATTGTGTGTACAGTCTTTCCTTTTCTACATTACCCATAAAGTACTGGGGCTTGGGGAGCCAGTAAAAATGCTGTTACATGGGCCACTGTTATTTCTGTTAATATAAAGATTTTTTGTTCTTAATCCAAGAATCTCGTGTTTTCCACCACCATCATTATACTGTGACAGGTTAAATTGTAGACTTGCAAGTGGAGTAAAATTTCATACCTTTCACAGTTTTTGACAGTTATGGTGCTGAGGATAAGAAGACAGGAGGCTGAAAGAAACATAAATTTCCAAAACAGGAAGGATAGGGGTCTTGGAGAGCAGTCATTGCTATTGAAGGAAATTCATGGAAATTGACAGTAAACATGTTAAGTAAGTAATATGATTAGCAAATATGCCTATTAATAAGGAGGGATTGAGGAAGTAGTCACAGATTGAGTCCTGGAAAGAATGTTTAAAGAGCTGATCTTCAGGTGAGTGGACTTCCTTGCTAGCGTGGTATGCTGCCCCCAACTTTTCATGATAACTTATCCTAGATTCATCCTGAATGGGCAGAGGTTTCTTCCCCCTTTAAGCATTTCAGTCAATAGTTTCAGAGGGATAAATCTATACTAAATGTGAAAGGAAGGAAATTTGTAGTCACTATAGGTAGAAACCAGGTTCTTCATTAGAAAGTTGGTTGGTTCACTTGGGAGATGAAAAGGTAGACAGTGTAATGCTTATTAAGGAAGAAAGGGTCATCTTACTGTTCAACCCCTTCCATATTCCATTTTGCCACTATAGATCTATATGTTCCAGGAAATGAAACCATCCCAGAATTCCTTACATTAAATACTGACTCCTATAATGCAACTTTGTCCCTCTAGACAAACTTTCTCTGACACAGACGTACTTCTTTGGGAAACCATGGAGAAGACACTGACTAGTATTCAGTTGCTTACTGCCCCAAATTAAGTCTTCAGTGCTAATGAAGATGACTCACTGAAGAATGAGAAACTGACCCAAAGGAATATAGAAAAATCTTTGCATTTATTCCTACTGCTATGGAAAATGCACCTAGCTTTTAGATGAAGAAATAATGTCTTAAGTGTTTATAAATTTGATGAGAGCCATAAATTCATATAGCTAAGAAGCTCTTTGAAACCAAAGTACAAGAAACGTAAAACAACTACATAATCAGATTGCTTAAAAACAGTGACAAAGGAAAATCTTTAAATCAGTTACCAAGAAAGAGACATTGGATACTAAGGAACAAAAGGGGATAAAAGCAGATTTTCCCTGAAGACAATGTAAGATAGAAGACTTACATGCTTACACATGTTCTATTGAACAACATGCTTAAAGTATTGAAGTAAAACAAACATCAGTCAACTTTGAATGCATTACCCAGGAGAAATACCTTCAAAAACAAATGTGAAATACTTTTTCAGACATACAAAGACCAAAATCTTTCATTGCCACTAGACCTCAACTACAAGAAATAAAGGAATTTCTACATTCATGTGGAATATTATGCTTGTCATACTTGATGGGAGTCTAGATCTGTACAAAAGAATGGAGAGCACTGGAAAATCTTAAGACATAGATAAATATAAAGGGTTTTTTTTTTTTTAAGATTTTATTTCTTTATTTGACAGAGAGAGAGGGTACATGCACGCATAAGCAAGGGGAGCAGCAGGCAGATGGAGAAGCAGGCTCCCTGCTGAGCAGGGAGCCCCATGCTAGGCTCCATTCCAGGATCCTGGAATCATGATCTGAACCGAAGACAGACACTTAACCCACTGAGCCACCCTGATGCCCCAATATAAAAGTTTTAAAATTCAATCTTTTTAAGAAACAATGAACTATTTTAATAAAAAGTGATAATATTGCATATATATATATTGGTTAAATATGTGACAAAAATGCACAAAGACTGAGAAAGGAGAAATAATTGTGTACTATTTTAAAGTTCTTATATATGTACAGTTGTATATATCACTTAAAATTAGACTGAGACAAAATAGTGATAATTCTATAAATATATACAAAAATAACACAAAATACTAATAGTTAATAACCCATCAAGAAAAAATAAAATGGGATCATACAAAATATCTATTTCTTCCAAAACAAAAAAGAAAAAAAAGTACAAAAACATATTGGACAAATAGAAACCAAAGAGCAAAATAGTAGACTTAAAGCCAATTATATCAGTAATCATTAAATATAAACAGTATATACATGCTATTAAAAGGAAGAGATTGTCAGATTGGATAAGAATATAATATCAGCTGTACATTGCCTACCTAAAGCTTACCATATAAAGATTCAAAGGTTAAAATAAAAGATGGGGAAAAAATGTACCTTACTAATGCTAACCAAAAAAAGATGGAGTGGCTTTATTAATATCAGAGAAAGTATATTTAATAGCAGGATATTACAAACTATAACAAAGGTCATTTCATAATGACCAGGGGATCAATTCATTTGAGACATTGAAGAGCAGGTGAAAACTTCAAAGGCAAATATCAGCTTCTTTACTTTAATAAAAGGTGACTAGATAGGTTATATATCTAAACCTGAGAAAATTATAGGTCTGTGATCAATATTTAGAAATTCAAAGACCTGTACACATAGATCCTATAAAATAATAAGAAAGTCTGAGCTTGTAAGGATGAGAAAAGCAAAGTTAGCCATTAAAAAAAAATAGTTGCTAAATTTAATCCCACTGTAGATACCTGTATCACTAGTATTACTATTCATTATTTGTTGTCAAGGATCATCTGATTATATTAAAAGTAAAAGGAGGATTTATTTGACACAAGTTGAAGAGAGAGACCATATTATTGGAAATCTGATCAAATCATTTAAGTAATTATTTTGTCCAGGTCAAGTTTATGATTTCTTTCTTTTTTTTTTAAGATTTTATTTATTTATTTGACACAGAGAGAGATAGCCAGCGAGAGAGGGAACACAAGCAGGGGAGTGGGAGAGGAAGAAGCAGGCTCCCAGCAGAGCAGGTAGCCCAATGCGGGGCTCGGTCCCAGGACCCTGGGATCAGGCCCTGAGCAGAAGGCAGACGCTTAAGGACTGAGCCACCCAGGCGCCCCCAGGGCATACTTTCAACACAATAAATGTTAAGGCATGCAGAATTTATACTCTCCAACAAAAGAAAACAATCAAACTACTATTTATTGAGCAGTCATAATGTGTTAGAATTTTATTAAATGCTGAGGGTAGAAAGATTAAAAGAACTTATCTGCTTAATTTACAAATGTATGATTCTCATAAATTCATGTAATCTATGAATCTCATACATAGGTGAAAAAGAGGAGGAGAAAATAAATTATATAAAAATCATGAAAAGTTGTATTTCAAATAAGCAGTTTATTCTGGTTTTCTATAGGTTTAGATGGTATGGAATTGATTTTCCTTCCCAAAGTGTAAATGCATCATGTAGCATGTACAGCCATTAGGCTGATTGCCTTTAAATTATTTTGCCTATATAGGCAATAATGGAAACCATCTTAATTCTCATATTTACTTATAAAAATACTTAAAAATGTTCTTTCACTCATGTCTTTATAATAATCTTACACTTCCAGATACATTATTTATGCATTTAACAATAAACTTATGCAAAAAAACTCCAAATAATAACTATTATGTTTAAATATAATAATAGCCTCATTATTGTAAGAACGTAAGGGACAAAGTTAGAAATTATTTCTGTTTTCTGCATCCGATCTCATTTTGTGTCCCGTGGAAATGGAAATGGGAATGTTATCTCCTTAGATCAGGGTATCTATAAGTAAGTTCTGAGAATTCTTAGTCTCAAAGTTGTTGCTCAAATAACACTAATTACAATTATTCTTAACTGCAGAAAAAATTGCTACATTCATTTCAATCTACTACCATGGTTCTCAGCTGGGAAGAGAATGATTTTGCCAAGCCTCAAGGGGACACTTGACAATGTCTGGAAACAATTTTAGTTGCCATAATGTGCGTGGTGAGGAGTATTGTCATCTAGTGGTTGGAGTTCAGAAATGTGGCTAAATACCCTACAGTGCAACAGGGCAACCCCCCAACAACAAGGAATTATCTGGCCTTGAGTGACACTATTGTCCAGGTTGAGAAACCCCAACAGACTAACATCCCTTCTGTGACTTCTGCTATTTAACCATATTATTCCCTTGATTGTGCTCAACTAAGGCAATGGTATTTTATATGTCCTTCTAGCCATTCCATTCTTTAGTCTTTGATCCACATCATACATTTCTTCGGCACACTGATGGGTTTTGCTATTTAATTTTAACATAGCTCCCTTTGCCTGATGACTCTATGTGGTAAAAATATTTACTTTAAGTGATTAAAAACACTTTATGATTATTGAATAATATTATTACTAGATAATATATGCCCATTGCAAAAAAATAAAGAAAAAATAAAATACTTTACCAATTAATGAAAGGCAAATGTATTCCAGACAGAGTTCTAAGGGCTTTGCATGCATCCTTTTTTTTTTTCTAACACACTATGAAATGTGTCCTATTGTTCTCATTAAAGTTTGATAATGAAGAAACTAAGGCATATTATTGAATAATCAGCAATCCAGTATTTAAGCCCAAGTAATTTGCCTTTAGACTAGATAATTTAGTTTATAGATTAAAGATAATCACAGTTAATCAATTTCTCTCTCTCTCTTTCTTATATGCTGTCTCTTAAGGTGAACAGTATGAAGGTCATGCCATTTGAGCATAGGAACCATTCATGTAGTTCAACATAATATACTCTTTTATTCTTCATAGACATATTTCTGTAATATTTTTATCATGAAATTTAGCATGAATGTTTTCTTGTTGACAACATGTTTCTAACTAACTCTAATGGCAATATAATATTATATATATTGAATCATCACCATAGCATAATTAACCCACCAATCCTCAACTGTATGACATTTAAGTCCAATTTTTTTCTAGTCTAATTTTTTAATAGTAAAATTGCAGTGGGGATGGTTTAACATAAAGTTTTTTAGGGTTTCAATGAATATAGTTCACAGAACAGAATTATTGATGTTCTTTGAGTATTTAACTTCTTTAAAGCATGAATAGTAAAAACACTTAATTGTAGTATAGTGTGGAAATGCATGTTTCTTGTCAATTCTGGATACTATTTTTTTTCACTCCTTATAATTTTTTCATCAAAAATAATATGTTGATTTTTAAAACCTTTTAACTAAGATATAGAGAGAATAAAGTATGGTTTATCTGCTAAATATTGAAACCAATTATAAAGTTAAAGTACTTATGACATTAAACATTTAAATACATTGTAGGAAAGCTCAAAATCATTGAACATAACATTTTAAAACTGAAATTTTATATTGAATTTTAACAGAAGCTAAACGTGGAATATGAAATAGTGCTGATAGAATTGTTAAGTGCTGAACTTTTGGGAACACAATAACTGGATTTACATTTTTTAATATTAAAATTGCTTAGTGTGGTAAAATATGTATTCATATATATTATTTACACAAAAGTAAATGTTCATTAATATCTCTGCTTTTTTCCACTAACTTTTGTTTTATATTTTTTGGTTTGATTACTCAAATTGCTGGCCTTTTTCATCAGCAGAATCTTTTCAGAAATTAAACTATTATTTTTCAATTCCAAACATGTGAAAGTCATCTCATAGACTCCACAATTTGGTGCTATGCCGGAATGTTAACAAACCATATTTATCTTTGCCAGTTGAGTCCTTCTTGGTTTCCACTAATAAAAGGTACTAAATGCTGGGGCGGGGGGGTCATAGAGTTTTGTGCTATTCCTATCTACTTTATCTTATCAAAATCAGTATACCATTCATATATTTTCTTTGCAGAAATCTCTATTCAAACCTTTAGCCCATTTTCTAATTGGGTTATTTGTTTTTTGCTATTGAAATTTGGGAGTTTGTTATACATTTTGAAAATTAACTCCTTATCTGATATATGGTTTGCAAATACTTTTCTCCCATCCTGTAGGTTGCCCAGTCACTCTGTTGATTGTTTGAAATTGCTAATCAATGAACATAAGCTTTCAATTATGCAAGATGAATAGCTCTATAGATCTGCTGTACAGCATTGTGCTTATAGTTAATGATACTGTACTAAAAATTTGTTAAGAGATAGATCTCATGTTAAGTGATTTTACTACAATAAAATAAAATAAATCTTAAAAAGCATCATACTGAGAAATGACAATTGATTCAAATGCCAAGCTTCCCCATAAGAATGTACATGATAAAGTCTCATTACAAATCCCCTCTCCTTCCTGATGATGGATTCTCAACCTCAGGGGGCCCCAACTTCAACACCCTGACATATCAATTCCAATTAGACTGTGCTCTCTCTCCAGAGGTATGAGTCCCCATTCCACAAATATTAATTGATCTACAACTTTGTCTTATTTATTGTTCTAAATTCCTGGTACAGATATATCAGTAAAACAAACAAACAGAAAACAGCAAAGATCACTATCTTGATTTGTTTACATTTTAGGAGATGAAAGACAACAGATCATAGATATAGAAAATAAGTGAATTAAACAGTATTTTAGAAAATAGAAAATTCTATGAAAAAACAATAGAGCATGGAATGAGGTATTGGGAAAACCAAATGTTTGGGGCAGGTGGAACAGTTGACACTTGTGATTTTAAATAACTTGGGGGATTAAGTTTCATTGTAATGCAATTCTTTAGGAAAGATTTGAAAGAAATGGTGATGTTACCAGCATTGTATCTGTGAAAAGATCTCTGCAGGCAGAGAAGGCAACTAGTGTAAAAGCCTGAAGGTGGAAGTGTGTTTTGTGTGGCAAAAGAATAAGGAGAACAATGTGGCTGGAACAGAGGAAGTAGTAAGAGAAGGGTACGATAATGGGGATGGAGATTGAAGCCAGATTATGTAGGACCCTAAATGACTTGAATTGGAATAGAATCATCTGTATTTCTCTGTTGAAAATAAGACTGTAGGAAAGCAATAACAGAATAGAGTAGACCTGCTAAAAAGTTATTGAAATAACTAAAGTCAGACTTGACGATGTCTGGACTCATGGGGGCAATAGTGCTGACAGTGAGAAGTGGTTTGATTCTGGATATGTTGTAACAATAAAACCAGCAATATTTTTTAATGTATTGTATATGGATGATGAGAAGACATAGAAGAGTTGTGAATGTCTCCAAGGCATTTAGCCCAGGTAACTGGAAGGATGGAGTTATCCTTCATTGAGTTAGGAATGCATGCTGAAGAGCCAGTTTGGATGGAAAATTGAAAGGTCAGTTTTTGATGTGTGGTGTTTTAGAATGTTTATTATTCATCCAAGTAGATGTATCGGTCAGATAGTTGTATTTGTGAGTATGGTGTTAAGGAAAAACAAATCTACACTGGAAAATATAAACCTGGAAGATACTGATACACAACTTATACCTAAGATCAGAAAATTTAATGGGGGTGCTTGGGTAGCACAGTTGGTTAAGCATCCAGCTCTTGGTTTCGGCTCAGGTTATGATCTCAGGGTTGTGAGATTGATCCCCGAGTCTGGCTTAAGATTCTCTCTCCCTCTCTGTATGTCCCTCTCCCATCCTGTGCTTGTTCTCTCTCTCTTTCTCAAATAAATAAATAAATCTTAAAAAAAAGAAAAGAAAATTTAATGGAGTAAGTGTAGACAGAGAAAAGAAAAGGGCATCTCCAAGATTAAAAGGGGAGGGAGAAGGAGGCAGACTAAGAAAAGAATTAAATATATATTTAGCTTGAATAAGTATGGAGAAATGTGGGACATAGACGCAATTGAGTTATGAAAGCAAAGCAGCTGGAAAATACAAGAAATTTCTATCAGAGAGTAAGACACATAGAATTGACAGACATAGGCATCCTATGTAATTTTGAAAATACAGAAAAAATCTTTTTAAACTCAGAAATAATCTAAGAGAGAAAATCTTCTAAATATGACTGGCATTCCTGTTTTTTCTTTAAAATAATGAGAAAGTGGACAGATGGCATGATGTTCTAAAATAATAAAGGATAGGTTATATATCAGCTGTGTAATTTATGTATTTCTCAAATGTTATTCCAAGGGTGGAGTAGCCTATTTGAAGTTGCAAATTGGCAACTGATAGATAGCTTTCTACAATAGCATTATTATGTTTTGAAGAATTGGGGTGAAAAAACTTCATGAAACTGAACAAAATAATATGTTCATTTTCTCCAAACTCTTTATTCTCTAGCATAATAGACTGCTCAAATTCTGTCCTCATAGTATCTAGTAAAATGAACTGAAAATAGAAAGAATTAAAAATAGGCATGGCATTAGAATTTTGAGTGTTAACTGTGGAGGGTTCACATTATAAGTTACATGTGTATATATAGAATGTGAAAACGATCTCTTTCATATGGAATATGTTATATAAATTAAATGGACTAGGATAAGTATAACATATTTCTAATATATTTATCTATAGTATAATGTGTATTTAGAATGTATTTATCTGTAACATATAAATATGATATATATATCTATGTGTATAAGTCTATTAAAATAAACATGAAATGAAATATCTCTATAAAAACAGAAACTTTGGAAATTACTCCACAAAATAAGTTAAGAAAAAGTTAAAAAGATATAGAATAAATTGAAATCATAATCTTTAAAATATAGATATTTTGTAATTCAGTACTGCTAATCCTAAATAAACAAATAACCCTAACCACAGAACATAAAAATAAAAGAAACAGTGAGCTGCTTGTCATAACACTTTTAAAATCTGTTGTAAAACTGAAAAGGAGTAGTGAAAAAAGTTCAGGATGATATTATTTATTAAATTCTTTTTTAAAATCCAATGTCATATATTAGCCAAATACTAAAAGAAGATTTATCATTATTGTAGATTAGTAGCAATTCTATACTGCCCCTTCTTTTCATCTCTTTAAGATTTGATTTCAAAGATTTTGTTCTCAAAGTGTAGAGTCCACTCACTCATCTCTTGAATCTGAGCTATCCCTGTGACTTACTTTGATTAATGTAATATGGTAGGGAATATGTAATATTTCTGAACCTAGGCCTCAAGAGAACTGTGAACTTCCTATCATTTTTTTAGACCCTTTCTCCACCATGAGCAAAAGGCCAGACTTGCTTGCTAGAAAATAAGAGACAACATAAAATGAGCTAAGTCACTCTGGTTGTCCCAACCAAACGCCACACATGTGAGAAGTTACGTCTTACATTAGACATACTAATGTTGGAAGATGATTCTTCATGGTTTCTCACATTCTTGCATGTCTTTTGAGGTGAAGGCCCGATTGCCCTTTGTTCTGGACTATCTTTTCATGGAAAATTCAATGGTGAACAGATTTTGGAAATAGAGATGTTTCCCACTGGAGCAAACGCTAAGTACAGTGACACTTTAGCAATACAGGTTTGAACTTCATGGATCCACCTATATGCAGATTTTTTTGATAAATATAGTACAGTACTGTAACTGTATTTTCTTTATGATTTTCTTAACATTTTTTCTCTAGCTTCCTTTATTGATATAATATCTATCTGTTCTATCCATTATTGAAAGTCAAGTGTTGAAATTTCCAACTATTATTGTAAAAATTTTTCTCCCCCGAATTATGTCAAAGTTTGCTCCATGCATTTTAGAGCTCTGATGTTAGGTGCATATGTTTATAATTGTTATATATTCTTGGTGAATATTGCAACCATTCCCTTTTAGTGGACAAATATAAATTAAATTCACTTTTTCAGTGCCTCTCTTCTATATTATAGCTGGTATCTTAGTCAATGAGACATACAAATGAGACATACAAATTTTTAAAAAAGCAATAGAAATTGAGAAGCAAAAAATAAAAATAAAAAGCTACAATTTACAGAAAATGTGAAGACCAACACAGTGCCTTGTCAAGGTTACTAGACACCAGTATTGAAAATTTCTTGAAGAGTAAAAAAGGAGTGGAATACAAATTGCTGGTAGAGATCAGCTCTTCCTTTACAATAGGAGTGAAGAGAGTTAGATGAGTGTGAATGTAGTGAAATTTATATGATTGGACACAAGGAGTTTTGGAAGGTACTGAAGGCTTTTGTTTTTCTTACGAGTTTGTATGCTCTGAATCAGAGTGAAAAATCTGGGGAAATAGAAGTTGGATAAAACTAAAGGGCATTTGAAAACTTACCATAGAAAGTGAAAAAATGGACTAGCCAGATAAAGACAGTAGGCAGGATTATCGAAGTTGTAGGACAATTTAAGTGTGCCTATTCTGAGTTTATAGTAGAAAACATCAAAATTTTTGTGTGACTTTTTACAATATTGAATTGTTTAAATATAAGTACAGGTAAAGACTTGGAATAATCCGGACTTAAAATTTTTCAGGAAAAATTTGAAAAAAAGAATAAGAATTTTGTATACTGATAAAAGAATTACTAAAATGATGGACGAGAAATGCTAAAATAGATTAGAAAAAAATGAAGACAAAGTAGAAATAAAGTAGAAGTGCCGATGAGCTGAAATATCTTGAGGTCAAAAGGTCATTATACTATGTATAGTTGAACATGCATGGTCAAAGTTGGAAAAGGCAAAGCTTCAGTTAGCAATATTGTATGTCTAATAGTTGCATGTGCTGGGTAAGTATGTGTGTGGTTGACTGTAGTATATGATCATAAAACATTAGCAATATTCCTGTTAAAAACAGGAAAAATCACAATACCTACTCTTGGAACTCTGTTGGATATTGTATTGAATGTCCTTGGAGATCATTAAAATAAGTCAAGTATGAATAAATGATAAAAATTAACACATAAAACCATCATTATATTTGTGATTTTGTCCATTGAAACTGAGCATTTTTTTTCTCTTTAGAAATAATAATAGAGTTCAGCCAAGAGGTTGGATATATAACAAGTGTATTAGAAAGAGGTGAAATTTTTCATTTGTCCCAGGACTAGACTGTGTGCTTTTAGAGTTCTCTTTACCTACCAATAAATAAAGACTTACATTTTCATGTCTGTATTTTCTGGATATTTGTACCAATTGCATGCTAATTCTAAACCAAACTTTATCCCTTATTTGATATTGAAAAGATTCTTTGTTTTGTTTGTGACTTTCAAAAAATTCAGAATAAGGCAAATTAATAGAAGTACCTTTTTCCAGGTATCTCTATTTTAGGACAATAACTGAAATGCAATTATGTGTAGGAAATTTTTTAAATAATTGTATGTTACTATTTATTAGAATACTTCTCCCTCCTTTAATTTCATTTCCATTAATTACTTTAATATGTCTTATGATTCGTAACACTATATTAATCATGATTAGCTGTTGAATTGAGTGATTCAAATGTATAATATAGACAGTTCTGTAAGTCAATAATGATGTTTAGTAATGTTGCAAATATTTGTTCAATGAGTGAATTTCAAGGTAAAACACTTATTTTGAAATGATGAAAATGATTTTGGCAGAATCTTCGGTAAGTAATAGGGACTTATCTTGAAATATTACATTTTTCATTTCCTTCCCTATTATTAAAATGTGATTTACCACAAGGAAACATCTGTTTAGAAAATCAAAACAATATAAGTAATCAACTTCCTTTTATGTTCAACTTCCATCCAGCTGTGTCACATTATGAAAGCATTTCATAAAGAACATGATGATAATATCATGAATTTGTCTACCTAAACCTTTAGGGAAGGCTTGTCTCCTTTTTCTTTTCTTTTCTTTTCTTTTCTTTTCTTTTCTTTTCTTTTCTTTTCTTTTCTTTTCTTTTCTTTCTTTTTTTTTTCTGTTATTTTAGAAGATTTTCAAACTAAGAATATTATTTGGAAAAGATTTACTACATTAAGCTAAGAATTCTAATTTTATATAATGTTATAAAGAAGACACTTCTAGTCTATAGTAAGTAACAGGATTATACAACTGTCAAAGTGTAGGCTTAAAATATTTTCTAAAACCCTAAGGAAAAAAAATTTCAGAAGTAAAAATAATGATTGATACATACATTTCACTAAAAATTAATGTAATTGTATTCCCAGGTCTTACATTACTTCCATAAACTTGAACTTTCATTAACTACTTACTATCCATTTCCTTTCATCAGGAATTCATAAAAGATACTCTTATCAGCTATAGTAAATAGGACATTTTGTCTTGGTGGAGTGTTGATTGAAAAGAATTTACCTAGGGGCTCCATGCTCAGCTGAGAGTCTGCTTGAGATTCTCTCCTTCTCCCTCTGCCTCTGCCCCTCTCCCCACTCACACACGTTCTCTCTCTCACATAAAGAAATAATTTAAAAAAAAAGAAAATAAATTACCTATATTTTAATTTTCCTTTGCAGTTTTTATGGCAGCACAGTATATGATTAATTTGGTGTTATTACTGTAAATTGAGATCTCCCTGTACACATTGATTTAATTATTAACCCTTGTCAACTAGACTGTTTCCATTCATTTCATAAGTGCAACCTGACATTTATTATAAATTTACTTCATTTACATTGCATTTTTACGTCTATTTTATTATATATTAAAATATATTTTAAATATATTTATTATATTTTTATCAAGGTAGTAAATGTTGTACCACTAAAAAATAATGATGCAGTAATTTATAAAGGAAATATTTATAAAGGAAATATAAAGTTAAAATATTTTACTTAACCTCCTTTCAATCTACAATTAGGACTTTTAACTCTTGTTCATGTATATCTTTTTAAAGTTGATTTTTCATAAATAAAAGCAATATTTGGGTGACAAAGAATTACACCAAGGGTAGAAAAAGAACTACCAAATTGCTCTTCAAAAATATTTTTAGCAATTTACCCCAATCATAAATTTTGAAAATAGCTTTTACCTACATATTGACCTATACTGAATATTTTCAATATATTAGCCCATTGAATAGATAATGAAAGAATTTGCTATTCTTTTGTGAATTGACAATTCCTAAGCTCCTATTATTTGAAAATTATTTAGCATTTTCTCCTAATCAGAAGCAATTCAAAAAATATTGTTCATTTATAATTTATCATCCAAAACATTTTGTTATCATCAGTTTTGTTTGTTGTAATGCTCTCGAAAGGGTATTTCATTTTAAGCCCAGGGTTTTATATCTTATTATAAGTAGTGACCTCTAACTTAATTTATATATATTTTTAAGTTTCACACTTAAAATTATTTTTTTTAAGTTTGAAATACTATTGATTATACTTTTCTTCTTAATCAGTAGAACCTTAAAAATTAATTAAATGTGTCTTTTCAACTGGTTAACCAGAAAAACCTGTTGGGGTATTTTCAGAGCCTAAACGACATGGTGAAATGTAATATTCAAATCCAACTCTCTCTGGTCAAACTGTCACACAAAAAAGGGAGAGAAAAACTAAGAAATACTTGTGAAAATACACAGAGAACCTAAAACACAGCAATAAGAAAATAAACAACTGGTTAAAGAGTGGACCAAAGTCATTAACAGACATCTCACCAAAGAAGATATACAGAAAGGAAATAGGTATATGAAATGATGTTCCATACATATGTCATCAGGGAAATTAAAATCAAAACAAGATACCACTACACACCTGTTAGAATGATCAAAGTTCAGAACTATGACAACATCAAATGCTAATGAGCTGTGTAGCAATGAGAAGAACTCTCATACATTGCTAGTGGGAGTGCAAAATGGCACAGCTACTTTAGAAGACATTTTGGTGATTTACAAATTCCACATACTTTTACCAAATGATCCAGCAATCACACTCTTTGGTTTCTGCCCAATGTAGTTGAAAACATATGTCCAAGCAAAAACTGCATGTGGATATTTATAGGTTTTATTCAGAATTGCCAAATTGGAAGCAACCAAGATGTCTATCAGTAGGTGACTCAGTAAATAAACTGTGTTATATCCAGACAACAGAATATTATGTAGCACTAAAAAGACATGAGCTATTAAGCCATGCATGACAAAACATGGAGGAACTTTAAATGCATCTTACTAAGGGAAAGAAGCCAATCTGAAGAGGCTATACACTGTATAATTCCAACTATATGACATTCTGGAAAAGACAAAACTACAGATATAGTAAATTGTTTCCTTGGAGGAAGGCAGAGATAATAGAGCACAGAATTTTGAGGACAGTGGAAATGTTCTACATGATATTATAGTGATGGATATATGCTATACATTTGTTTATACCCATATAATATGCAATACCAAGAGTAACCTAAGGTAGGCCATAGACTTTGAGTGATTATGATGTGTCAACGTAGGTCATACTTGGTAAAAAAAATATATATACCATTCTGGCAAGTGATGTTGATAATGGGCAGCCTATGCCTCTCAATTGTATTGTATATTGTATATCTAAAATTTCTCTAAAACTTTGAAGTTAAAAAAACAAACAAAAACAGAGCCAGTGCTAACATTATTAACAGCCACTACCCCCTGGACCTTTGTCATGACTTTTTAAATCTTAGATGCATTTTGTCTATTTTATAACTTGTTGTCATAGGAACTTATTTATGAGATTACTTTTGAATGCAGTTGCAAATTATTCATTCACATTAACATATAATATTCTATTTTGTGAATATAGCAAAATATCTTACTGTTCATGGACTTTTGGATTATTTCCAAATTTTGTCTGTTACAAATACTGATTCTCTGAACATTCTGATACATGTATTTTGGTGAATATATGCATACATTAAAATTAGGTATATAAGTAGGAGCAAAATTACTGGGTGATATGTTCAGCTTAATAGATGTGCCAAGTTATCAAGAGTTTATCAGTTTGTATTTCCAGGATCAGGGTATGCAAGTAGCAGTTGCTCCATATTCTTACCAATACTAGTTATTATTAGATAAAAAAATAATTTTTGCTCCTCAGTGGTTATAGTGATACCTAATTTCATTCTTTTCAATTTGAAATGTGTTAAGCATCTCTTGTTTGTTATTTAATATTCTTTAAAATACTATATGGGGAAAGTATAGGCATTGTCTTTTTCTGGCACAGTTACAATTACAATATATGACTATAATTTTTTAAATGTTAATTTTTTGGCTAAGTATCAGTGAAATGATCAATATCTATAGTATTGTACTGAGTGAAATGATAGGTTAATTCTACTGAGCAAGGCACTACTAGTAATGATTATATCTGTAAATAAATATACCACTATAATGACAGGTGCTTACTCAGGATTAAGGTACTGTAGTTAATTATTTATTAACTCAGCATAGAAATATCCAGACAATACGTGCCCTCCTTACTACCCATTGCATGGTGCACTGGGTGTTATACGCAAGTAATGAATCATGGAACTTTACATCAAAAACTAGGGATGTACTGTATGGTGACTAACATAATATAAAAAAAATATATTATTATTAAAAAAAATAACCAGACAGAACTGCCCCTACTTATGTTCTTACTTCCCTATCATGTTCATCCCAAAATGTTACCTATCAAAATTCTATAATCCATTAATGCAAAAACATAAAACAGGATATATCACAACTTCCTTTTTCAACTATTTTACTATCTCATTTTGTGTGTGTATAAAACATACTAAAAATATTCACTTCCCCTATTAAACACTTAGAGTGTTTGAGATTTGGAACCAACATTATTTATTTGCTTTATTTTATTTTATTTTTTTTTTTTTGTCTGATACTGAGGAATCCCTCATTAGTTACATTTATTTAAAATGTATTCATGAACTCAAGTAATTGAAAAGATGCTCTGGGAGTATACAATATTATATATGATTAGATTACAAAACAACAGGTAGGATGTGGTCACTACCCAGAGCAATTAATAATTATATTGCAGACACATACACACATATACATACAAATAATTGCAATAAGATGTAGAGACTATTAGGTTAAGGAAAAATATCAGAAGCTCAGTAGGTTAAGGAAGAGAGGACTAAATATTGTTACACAGTAGTGCTCTATTACTTCTGGTGAGCTAGAGAGCTCATTTTCCCATATCTGTGTTTGTGTGTTGGTAAAAGAGTTATTTGGTTTGATTCCATAGACCTTATCAAAAGTCTTGTCCTTACCCTAAATGTAGTAAAGCTAAAGCAAGTTCATGTTGCTTACATATTTTATGGAATCAAAAACTCACATAGGAACTTTTCTAAAGGCACTCAAAAGTTCAATCTCACACTCATTAATCAGTTGTCAACCCAAATTGGACCAAATTCAAAATCATTACTGTAGATAGATGAATACATAGTTAATTTAATAAGTGTGGTACCTTTCTGGTATAAGTATTAGCTTTCCTGATAAACTCACTGAATGAAATAGGAATGTTTTATCTGTCTAATATGCTTTATCTATTGTTAATGTCACCAAATCTAAGTGCAGTTTCCATGGCAAGAATGATTATTTTCAACCTAAACAAGTATTACTCTGATAATTGATTAAATATCAGTGCTAATGACTCTAATAACAAAGCCAACATAAAAATAATGGCCTCAATAATATAAAATTTCTTTATTTTTTATTTCTAGAAGGTCATAAAAAAGAAAACAGGAAGAAAAAAAAAAGAACTTCAATATCCAAAATCCTCTTTTGAAAACTTTGACAAATTTTCACACTATATATTTTTGAGAGGGCTTCAAGTAAAAATTGTGAAAATGACCTTTACTTTTATGCTTTTATTTTCTTGATGTGCTAGCTTGGATCATCATTTTATGCACTATTTATACTCCTTTTTATGGGAAAGCTGACCTTTACTGGAATTTAGATATGAACAGAATACAAATGTGCAAGCACACTTCTTATGAGTTGGAAAAAATCAAAGAAATGATAAACAGATGAGGAAAGTATCTGTGAAAGATGCCATATAAAGTGTATCAGGCTATGGTTTATGAAAACCAATTACAGTTTCGTAGCTCTCTAGATTATTTTATCAGTACTTAAAAATGAAAGAAGATGAAACAAGCACCAACATGAAATATGGTTGATCAAATAACTCTCTAAATTGGGTTGTGCATGTGAACACAACATACTAATTATAAGTGTTTTCTTTAAAATTATACTAAATCGAGACATATTTGAAATGTAAAAACAAAGCTTCAGCTTTCCTTTTCTCGAAATGTATCATCATACTTAATTTTTAATAATATCTCTGAATTGGCTTTTGTACTTGTAACATGAAAGTTAGAAAACTTTTACTCTGGTAGAAGTAAAATGATGAAATACAGCAATGACAAAATAAAGTTGATTTGTTTGCATATTAAAAATTCTTTAATTAAATATTATTCTGAGAGATGTTTAAATTAGCAGAGATCTTAGGTTGGCCACAAAATAAGTTAAAATAGTAGTTATCATATTGATGGTCTGTAATAAGTATGAAAAGTATATTGTTTTCATTGAAACATGGAAAGTTTATTTGATCGATAATAAAATTTGACTGAGTACACAGGCTGATGATTAAGTGATGCTTGAAAATCCTATCTAGGATCATTTTAGTTAAAAAATATTATTTGCTTTGTAAATATAAACAAGTAGATTAAATGAAATCATCAGTTTCCTTACTTGAATTTTTCAGTGTGGCAAAAAATGTTATTTTTCTATCAAAATCCTTTCTGCTTCTCTATTTGTAATAGAAAGCATTCCACAGCTCAAGTTAAACATGGCTATGTGAATAAATGCACACCAGTGAAATGTGTGGGAATGATAAATGCCTGTTCTAGGCTGGTGGACTAGGAAAACGATGACCAAAAAGACCTTGAGAGTGATATATTGGAGGTGGCTGAGGAACCAGGATAGGTCACTGCTCCCTTGGACTTACCAACCTGGATTTGCTATGGGAGAGACACATAAGTATTTACTGTGTTTAGTGATTACATTTCTTGGTCCATTTGTTATAGCTTTTCAGATTATCCTAATATGTAACTAGTTAATATAAGTCCCTAACATAATCAGGAAGAAAGGAAATAATTTTTATTCACTCAATTTCTAGAATCTCTCAAGAAAAAGTACAACTTAAATACTTGGTTTGATTTTTTTTTTTAACCACAGAATTAGAAATTTACATTCATTAAGACAAAGATGACACCATATTACTAAACGAAAGATGTGAGGTCTTGGTGAAACTGAATGCCCTGAAAATGGCCAATTGTGTTTGGTGATAGTAACGAAGAAGTAAATTTCAATTAATGTCATCATCAATTCATATCTTTCATTTTGGAATAACTAACGTTTTTTTTAAGAAAATTATCTTCTCTTTTATTAAACAAGTAATAAATGGAGAATTACAGTAAGTGAAACATGAATGATCTCTCTTAGCCCTTTTTTCTAATCCCATTTTGCTTTATACAAGTGATTGTCATTAATTTTGTTGGCATTTCTCCAGTAAACTTGATTGAGAGACAAAATAGTCGTAATAGTTACTTATGATTAGAATTGCTGCATAGTATTCACAGACTTAATTCATATATACTACTTGTCCTTTTAAGAATCCTCTATTATTTTGAACATTTGACTGTTCCCATCAGTGAACAGCCTATGTATTAATTAGTGCAAATGGAAGTCATAAGTTCTTCACTTTTTAATTTAGTCCATTTGGCTCTTCAGTCCTCTCTCTATGTATGTATAAATATATAACTATATATATTTATTTACACACATTTATGTGTATTATATCATGTATATATAAATGCACACATAGTATATACATACAGGCATAGCACATAAATATATGTACACATGTAGTATATGCCTACATGTACAGAGTACATGTATGTATGTACTTAATTTCATGGTATACATTTTATCATCTTACTAATGTGTTCAGTATGTACCTCTCTGTTTAGAAGTGGTTCTCATTCTAAATTCTGGTTTTGTTTGATCCAATATGTCAGGTATTTCTACTTTCTAGTATTTGATGAATTTTTGTGTTTCTCTGCAATGATTGTAGTTTTACTCGATTATTTGTTATGTGCACATCTTTCCATTTGACAATTTTCCCAAGCATTATTGACTGAGCAACTAGAAAAATAGTTACTATTTACAAAGATAGGGAAGATTATTGGAAAAGCAATACAGGGGAAAAAATAAGCAGATTCTATTCTTTACACAGGAACCACAACTATCCTTTTCAATGGCATTTAGATTGCGTTGCTTTTCCGTTTAAAACTCCATGCCTTATGATGTCATTTTAAAATTAAAAGATTCTTTTAATAATGTATCATTAAAATTAAAATTAAAGGTTCTTTTAATAATGTATCAGCCACTACATGATCTTGCACCATGCTTACCTTTGCTCCATTTGCTATCTCTCTCTCCCTTTTGATCAGTATGCTTCAGCCTTAATCACGTGCTTTTCCTTTGGGCTTTTTGTATGTACTGGTTCTTCTGTTTGGAATGCCCTTCTCTAGATACTTGCATGGCTGATTTCCTCACTTCTTTCAGGTATTTGCTAATTATGTTCTTACCGGTGAGAGCTTCATGGTCCATCATTACAGAAAGTCCACTCTTACTCTTCATCTATTAAACTTTTCTTTCCTTTCCTTCTTTCCCTGCTTTATTTTTTCTCCATTGCATTGATCACCACCAAGTATTTCCCATTACTTGTATGTATGTTTCCCACTTCTTGTATATCAGTTTCATTTTTTTAAAGATTTATTTATTTATTTTAGAGAGAGAGAGTGCAAGCAGGGGAAGGGGCAGATGGAGAGAGAGAGAAGCAGATTCCCTGCTGAGCGGGGAGCCTGACACAACATGGGGCTCTATCTCAGGACCCTGAGCTCATAACCTGAGTCCAGATCAGGAGTCGGGCACTTAACTGACTGAGCCACCCAGGTGTCCCTGTTTCATTTTAAAACAGACTGTTTTATTTAGTGATGTATCCCAACTCCTAGAGCTACATAATTGTGCATAGACCAGTAAATAAATTTTGCTGAAACTGCAAATGAAGGTAGGAGAAATATCAAGGGTATAGTTGCACGTCTCTAAAGATATAGTGAAAAATCCAGGTTTAAGATTTGAGAGTTGAAAGCGTACAGAACTCTGAAACTACCAGCTCTTTTGGTGATGCTGCCACCCTGAAGGAGAGGACAAAGGAGGCCTGCAAGTTTGTTAAATATGCCATGCTAAAGATATGCTCTTATAGATAAGTTTATGGTACATTTTTAGCAAACATCCACAAGGTTGATATCTTATGAAAATTACCACTATTTATACCAGCTTAAAATTTAAATGTGTATTTGCCATGTTTATCTCAGTTACATAGACAGTAAAAAACGAAGCTGATTGTGCAACTTATAACTTAATTTAATTGCAATGTGAATTCAACTAAGTCCTGGAAAATTTAATGACAAAGCCAGCCTAACTAAGCTTAGCCAGCCAAAAGTGCTCTGACAACATTTGCTAATAGGACCAGTGTTTCAAGCACAGTAGTTGAAGAGTAGTTTAAAAATCTGAAAGACCACCAGTCAATTTCTTCCTCCTTTTGTTACTAGAGTTGTGACTTTGGGGAAAAATATCTTTAAGCCATCTAAGCTTTATTTTCTTACAACAATATTGTCCTTACCAACTGTAAATCTTAGCACTGGCTTTAGTGTCATAACACAGAGATAATATCATTGAACACTATTCAATCTAAATAATTATATAATATGGTTTATTTAATGAGATCACTGATCTAAAACCTTACAATCTATCCAAGCTTCAGATTTCATCTTTATAGCACAGTTATATTATTTGATTCCAATATAATCTGATTGGTAACTGTTAGATATGAGAAAGGTAAAATTAAATGTTATTAGAAAAATAATATAATACAGCAGAAACAAAGTTGAATTTATTCATTGAAAGTTAAATTATCATTACTTTTGTAAACCTGCATAATAGACACAAACACCATTCATACTGAAATAAGCTCCATACATAATTTCAAGGCTTTAGATTTATTCAATGCAAACTATGTGGCATTTTTGAGAAGTAGCTTAAGCTTTCAAGTTTTTGGTGTTTTTTTTTTTTTAATTAAAAGGGGTTTGGAAAATTCAATTTACAGTTATATGGAGAGTCTTCTTTCAATTTCAGTAAACATTACTGTGTTGCTATATGACAACATGTTAGCTCTTAGTCTGGTTGATGGTTTAATGAAAACTCTCATTTAGGAAAGGAAATCATCTTTATTTTTCAGTTTGTTTTTATGTTCAAGTTCTCCTTGAACTGTGGTTATATATTTTTTATTACCTGCACAGTAAAATTTTTCTTTTTAACTCTGCTTCTGAAAATTATTTATTAAAAAGTCCATTACTCTGAGGGTGCCTGGATGGCTCAGTTGGTTGAGTGTCACCTCTTGATCTCACCTCAGGTCCTGAGTTCAAGCCCCATGTTGGGCTGTCTGCTGGGTGTGGAGACTCTTTAAAAAAATAAAAAAAGTCCATTACTCTCTTTAAAAAATCCTTTAAACCTGTAGACAATTAAGGAATTGTTGACATTGATCCTTCACTGCCTGAATGTGGTTCTTTCATATTGGGCTGATTCAACAAACCTTGACCAGAGTCGTCTTTAAAGCATGATGAGTCAATAAAGCACTGAGTAACCAGACCTTAGTATAGCCCATGTGTGGATGGTTATTGCTATTGCCTCAATATTCCTAAATAGGTTTTAAGGTCAAATAAAGTAACTCTTCAAGAACATTATATTTGTGATAAATGAATGCATTTTTCATCATCTTACATGTACAATTTTAACAAAACCAAGGAATGGATATTAGTATAAAGGAAGCCATGTAATAATGACAATAGAAAGAAAAGGGAATGTATAGAGAAGCTTGAAGAGGGGGTGGAGTAGGACATAGAGCTAAATTTTTTTAAAACTGTAAATCGTAAATTTCCATTAAAAGTTGACAATTTTCCTTATGTGTAACTAACAACAACAAAACCTAATAACTAAAACCGTGCTTTACTAAACTGCCCTTATTACCATTAAAATAAACAATCTTAAAAGAAATTTTGAACTTTCAACACTATCCTTTCAAACTCTGTTTCTTTTTTTCCTAATAAAACAAAATTTCATATAATTTACAGAATTTTCTAGCAATATCTTTTTGATTTTTTGCAAGTTATCTCAGAGAAAGTGCTCGACATTTTTTAACATTATGTTCCTTGACTTCAAAACACTTAAAAGATATATAAATATTTCATATGTTCTTCAATTTTTGACTAGGCTAAATTGTTCTTTATGCAAAGACTTTTAGGGTTGGCACCACACCTTAATATTTTGAGTAATTAAGGTTAATATATGTTGTTTGGTTAAAAAAAATGCCAATACTTGACAGTCAATTCATTTCTCACTGAAAATATATGGCAACAGTTAAGGATTTTTACAGAGTGCAGAAGATGGTGATTCAGTGTAAACATTTATTCATCCAAAATAAACACTTAAATCTAAATGTGTGTATGTAGTTAGCCAAATGTTGGATGGACATCAGTTTAAAGTGAAACAAAAGGAAATGAATAAACAAAATTATAAAGGCCAAAATATAATTTGGGCATTTTTGGAAAAAATACTATTAAAATATGTTTTAGGTTTGTATTGAAATATTGTAGAAGGTTATACTTATTCAGTCAGAAAAAAATCTTTGATTAAAAACTGTAGTGCTCATTCCTTGGGCTATGATTAAATTGTGAAGCATGTTGGCATAATTTAAAATGAAGGTCTTGGTACTCAGCCACAGCAACACAGAATTATTAATTGCAAAGTCTTTGCATTTCTGCCCCGTCAGTCAGCACGAGTCAAGAGTCAATCAGTTGGTTAGCACAAGAATCAAGGTCAGAGAGAAAAATAATTTCTGTTTAGCTATATAATAAAGTATATTTTCTTTTTTAGTAGAAAATAATTATTGAATAGTTCTTGTGATGACTGAAATTCAACTCGAATATACATGTGGACCACCAATTTAGTGATCCAGCACTTTGTGAGTTTTTCAACTGTTTATTTTGTAAACATGTTTACTTTTAACCATTTCAATATCCTCTGTCTTATAGCATCCTACCACATCAGACACCTTCCTAGTTCTCCTAAGTGGCAAAGATAAAAATAATGCATACGCATTGCCTAAATTAAAAAGTTGGAGAAATAGTTGTTCTTTATAATAAAATATATTTCTATACAAAATTTTTCCCATGAATATTTCTGTCTTTTTGTCATAGTTGTTTTTGTTGAAAGAACAAATGCATCCACAATATTATCCAGAGTAAAATCATTGAATTTTACTAGATATACTTTGTGTGATTTAAACTTTACCAAAATTTTTTCATGCTCAGTAAAGAATACATCATCTGATTTCGAAATCAATATATATAGACATTAATACCTTATGCCTGTTGTAGCCATCAGTGTGTATTTAAAGACTATAATAATCTTATATAAAATATGCAAGAAATATTTAATTATACAACTGAATATATTTTTAATTCTCATTTTCACTTTGCATTAATTTAATGAATATGATCTTAGGAGAAATGAACACATGACTACTAAAATCTTTAAGTCGAATTTTAAAAATATAGCAAAGGGAAATGCTTCATATAAAATTAATATTTATTTTATTCATTTTAATAATTTAAAATTTTAAAAGCTGCAAATAATGGAATAAAATATTTAAAAATTCTACTAACCCTTTAATGACCTCCTTTCTCTTCTGGTAATTTTTCTGTGCATATAATGCATTAGATCTACTTTTTAAAAAGTTTCAAAGTAGACATGTTGAAAATAAGAAAATTAAGATGCCCAAGACCGTTCAAAATTCTCTATTTATGAATGTAATTCATGGGTATTTAAAAATATAATAAAATAGTTGATCAAATGTAGGTAGATTAATGGCATAGTAAAGGCAAAAAAACTGTTTAACATTGATATGCGTTTCCATTAGTAGTCGTATATAACTTATCCTAATTTTATTTAATTTGTGAGCTGAACATGGAGGTACCCTTTTAGCTAGCAGTTCACATATAAGCCCCTACCATGAAACTCCATTTGTTCTTTTCCCACTTTCAACAGGATGATATAAACATAAAGTAATATAACAAAATTTAGTGAATTATTGTAGATCTCTCTAAATGCAGTCTATGAAATGCTTTTCTAATATGTTCAGTTAATACCACTACCTCATATATGTGATATTATACCAACACCTGCTAATGTCAAAGACAATGCACATATGTCAAACTGTTTTAAACAAGCTTAACAAATATGTACAAACCATATTGTGCACTCTGAGGTAAACATCATGGAAGAATGTAGATTATTTAGTGAGCTGAGTGCCTGACTTTAAACTAAGGTGCCATACTTTTGCATTAAAAATAAGTTATGGTAAAAATAATTAATTCGATTACTTTATTTTTTTTCCACAATAGAAAAACAGATACAAAAACAAAAAACTATAGGAGACATTTATAATTTCAATTAACCCTCTAAATTGAATATGTTAGGTGATATGACTGGTCATAATTAGAAAGATCCTAATGAGTAAGTCAAGAAGAGAAAGTGTTATTACTGAAGTTAGTAACTATATCTGTTACATTTAATATCAACTTTTCAGCTATTTCTAAATCCCAGTGGGAAATAGAGGTTATGGAATCAGTTGATTTTTGTTTCTTTTATTATCTTTTTTTCCAGTTCTTAAGCCATGAAAGTAATAACAAGAATTAAAGAGAGAAACAAGTCATGTTTCAGACCAGAGGGTTTTGTTGTTTTTTCTCTAATGGCCCAGATAATAAATAGGTTTTGCAGACCATAAAGTCTCTGTCACAATTATTCAATTCTACAATTTCATAAAAAACACGTAGGGAGCACATAAGTAAACAGGAGTGTTTTCCAATAAAACCTCATTTACAAAAAGAGATGGTAGACCATAATTTGCTGGCACCTAATATAATAGAAAGAATTGACAACAAAAACAACAACAAACAATTATGACATGAAAAAGACAAAAACAGAATTCAATTGGCTTTCTCCTATTCACTGTTGATGGAGAAGGGCTATGGGAATATAATTCTTTCAAAGGTGAGCACTCCTTTTTGTTCAGTTTTACTCAACAATTTTCAAACGCTGAGGACTCATGAGTAACTTATACTGCACTTACATGTAAGTAGATGACAGAAAATAATGTAGGACAAAATAAAGACTGAATATTTAGGCCTTCAATTCAAGGAAATAAGAAACATAACTGAAGAACATGCAGACATTAATCCTTCTTAGTTGTCATATACATGCAAAGTGAAAAAAAATTAGGTTCCCTTTTATTCTCTCTGATTAGAAACTGCTCTGTTGAATAAATTGTTGAGTGTCTTTTTCTAAATCCACGACAAATAAAATGTCCGTTTTATTATTTAGTGTGTTTTGAGGTGAAAAAGTCATTAAAATAGCCCTATATTACCTAGAGACATAATAACTTTGGTGGCTTATAAAATAAAGCTGCTTCTCCTTTTGACCCTAACCTGCCTCAACTTATTATCTATATCAAAGCAGCATGAGCAAGAAATTAAAGTTACTTCTCCTGAATAAATATGTCAAGAATGCCAAAGAAATTATAGTTCTGACTAATACGTGCTGGCAGGAAAAGAAGGAATATGAATACAAATAGATTGTGAGGGACTTAGGGAAGGGGACACATTGGCTCATGGGGCTGAATATTAGGCTAGAATAGAAAAACATTTTATAACACGGGGACACTGACTTGTGAGTCAGAATTCTGAATTTTAGCAAGAAAACCTGGAATAAATTTTTCTGTGGAGTTGAAAATGACTAATTTGATATATTATCCAGGAAGGGGAAGATTCTGGTAGGTGAAAATCTTAGAATGACTTTGCTAAGTAAAATCTAAGACTCCATGCCTGCTTATATTTTCTGGGTGGGACCAAAGGATACTCCTTACACAAAGATGATAAAGAATGTGCTGCTAAGACAGGACTCTGGTATCTGTAAGAAGCTTGATGGTAGCTGTCAGTGTAGGCTGGGATTGGAGATAAGAATCTCATGGATTTGAGATTATTAGTGTGACTATAGAAGATGGAACTTGGCAATTAAAGAGTCCAAAAGATAGAATTAAGTATTAGAGAGGCAAAGTGAATGTAATTCTAATAATGGGTAAAAAACCAGGGTTAATAATCAGGGTGTCTTCATCAACACATATTTGTGGGAAAGGCGAATATGTCACGATGTTTCAAGTGACAAATATATATATTTTAAATAACACATATCTATGTAACCAATGGGCTGAAGTAGACATCAAAAAGGATTTGAGAAAAAAACTTTAAGATAAATCGAAATGAAGACACATCACACCAAAACATATAGGATACACTAAAACAGTGCTTATAGGGAAATTTATGGCAGTGAATGTCTATAATAAAAATAAAGATCCCAGGGGCGCCTGGGTGGCACAGCGGTTAAGCGTCTGCCTTCGGCTCAGGGCGTGATCCCGGCGTTATGGGATCGAGCCCTGCATCAGGCTCCTCCGCTATGAGCCTGATCCTTCCTCTCCCACTCCCCCTGCTTGTGTTCCCTCTCTCGCTGGCTGTCTCTATCTTTGTCGAATAAATAAATAAAATCTTTAAAAATAAATAAATAAATAAAATAAAGATCCCAAATCTTATAATCTAAACATTCCCTATTTTATATATTTTAATTAACCAGTATTATAGCTCACATAAAGCATTACTTATTCTATGCTATTAAAATCTAAGTTCAAGAAATAAAAGCAGAAAAGCAACTTCAGGTAATCTGAATTTATTTTCTTTTGTAGATGTAGTTAAGAAAATCTTCCTACTCCAGTTTATTGCATATCAAAACAATTACAGATATACTTGTCTTTCTTACAAGGCTGTTTATTCCTATAGTTCAAGTCAGAATATAGTATAATGTATTTTCGCCCAAGATTCCTATAATTTAACTAATGATTATGAATTTATATTTGCAATTTTTATATAGCTTGTCACATTACATATCAAGTTTATTTTTGTAACTGGCTGCCTTTATTGAAAGTAAATTAAAGTGTATAAAGATAAATATGATGTTCACTGAACAATTAGGCTGATTTAAATGTGCCTGACTAGTGCCTGAAAAAATTCACAAATTAGAAGTATATTGCCTACACATATCATTACACATTTATGTAGGCACTAGATTGCATTTTGAAGGATAATAAAACCAACATATATTAAATAGAGATTGGATTTTGCTAGATATACTATGAAAATTTTAGGGTGAAGAACTTTACGAGCAGAGTTGAATATCTCAAGCTCTTAAGTTGATGTCAACATATCATCATTAGTATATACAAGCTCCTTCACTTGCTTTTCTTATTTTTTATTCTGTTTTATTCTTATATTCCACATTCATTACTCAATCTACTGTTGGTTAACAATTCTAATGTATCTATTGTCACGTAATGTTTCTAATATCCATCTAGAATAGCATTCATCTATTGCTCCTAACTTCTGATTTATATTCTTTGATCATTTATGTCCATTCAGCATACCACATTTTACCCATCTAATCTCCCAGCTATGCACACACAGAATGCTTCCATCTTCCTACTACCATAAATAGTACTTGAGTATATGTATATACCTGTAAATATATTTTTAATGAGTTTTGTGAGCACTTCTTTGAAATATACACATGGAAGAACATTCTCTAGTTAAGAGAATATGGGAGGATACTTACTCTCTTTTTTGCTCCAAGAATGATAGGTTTCTTCCATCCAACAGCCAGCAAAGAACTGGGGTTGTCAGTCCAAGAGCTGATAGGAACTAAACTCCACCAAAAAACACTAAGTAAACTTGGAAGCAGATTCTGCCCCAGTTGAATCTTATTGCAGCTTTCTAAGGAAACCTAGGATAGAACCTTATCAGAGCTTCCTGAGAAATCCTGAAGAAAATTATTTACTAAGCCATACCTGGATTCCTGATCCACAGAAATAATGACATAATCAATTGTTAATTTTTTTCAAGCTACGTAATTCCTTATGTAGCAATGGGTAAGTAATAAAATAGTTTTATACTATTTATCCATATATGATAGGCAACTTTCCTCAACCTAAATTTTTGTTGTAGAAGTTTTCTATATTCTTATTCAAAGTTAAATCCTGGACTTATTACATTTATGCTAACTTACATTTATTATATTTTGAGACAGCAATTAATGCATAGCAAGTGCTATTGTTTTAATTGCAGTCAAATATAGTAAAGGTGAAAATATTGAGGTTATTGGTTCTTTCAATTTTTTAAGATGATCATATTATCTTCAAATAAGAATAGTTTATCTTCTGTCTTCAAAACATTCCAATTCACCTCTGTTTTCCTTATCTTTATAGCATTGACTGGATTTTGTATTACTATATTTAGCAGTAGCATTGATAGTTTGCAGCCTTGGCTTTTACCCATCATAAAATGAATGTAACTATAATTTATTCATCAAGTGTAAGATCCATTAAGTAGAAACTCCATATTATTCTTAATGGATAAATTATATTTTTGGCATATTATAGTAAGAAACTTTCTTTGGAATCAATTATAGTAAGAAAATTTTAAATGAATGACTTGACATTGTAAATTTTTAAAAGAATCCATTGATATGAAATAACTTCTCTCAGTCAACAATGACAAAATTTGCATTCCAATTGGGAGATGCCTGACATATATATCATTCCTAACTTTACAAAATGAAAATCTGAACAAATGAAAAATTATTAGCTTTTCTAGAACCTAACAGAGAACTATGGACACAAGGCCAAAATGAAATCCAAACAGAGAAACTTGTGGGGAACAGAGGGGCCTGAGCGTTTTATTACCTGTGATAAATGCCATGAAATATATATGCCAGTGAGATGATTAAAATGGAGATTGTTAATAAATTGCTAAGTGTATTTATAGAATTGCATGAAAAGTGTGAAGCCCCTAGGGGATTAAAGATGTGGAAAATTTAACACCTACTCCTAAGAAGCACTATATGTTCACAGGGAAAATCACCAATACTGAGAACACTTCCTGTGAGGCAATAGTTCTGGTTGGGCCAAGAGACAGCAGTCACTGTCAACCATGCACCCAGACCTATCTCTCCTATATTCTGAATGATGGGCTGGGGGCAGGGGTGTGGAGCCTACTCTAAAAAGGAAAGGACAGGAAAAAACTGTACTTTAAGGGCAGTGGTGGAAACAACTTAAGCTGTGCAGTGGGGGCAAAAGAGGGAAATCCAAAGCTATACCTAGGATATGGGCATGAATATATGCTAGCCAGCATTATTATCAGGAACAAGAGCAAAAATACTGATGGAGGACACATTCTATGACCAGGATTCAGTGGTCTGCCTAAGACTGAGCCTTAATCAGAACATCAGGTAACACTCTTTTAACTTGCTCCCGCCACCATACTAAAAAGCATTGAGGAAAAGTATCAGAGGAATACAGTTGGAAGGTGCAAGAGAGAGATTCTCTCTTAGGAATAGCACAAACGGAAAAACCTAAACGGGGAGATGTTAATAGAAGAATCCTTTAGGAAAATTAACTCACAACTAAAACATAAGACATGGTATAATAATTTTGAAGTCTCTGAACTTCAACTGAGAAGATAATGAGAGAAACAATTAACTTTAAACTCAGCCCAAATCATATTAACCTAAACCTACTAAATAAAGACCCAGAATGAAGAAGTCATGCTCAAATCCTAGCATTGTGTGTGTGTGTGTGTGTGTGTGTGTGTGTGTCCGTGTGTATCAGCATCTACTGTACTACACAACAGTAAATTCTGAGGCATACAAAATGTAAGAAAATGCACAGTCTTTAAAGACAAAGAAATAACTAAAATCAGACTCATATATGACAGATATTAGGGCTATCAGATAGGAAATAAGAAAATAAAAGAAACAAAAAATTAATTAAAAGGGTAAGCATGATGCAAAATCAGGTAGATAATTTCAGCAGAGAGAAGGAAAGTTAACAAAAATCAATAAGGAATGCAAGAAATTTGAAAATAAGATACTGAGTAAAAGTATATTAGGCTCATGAGTAGACTCAGTATAGTCGATGAAATAATTGGTTTGAATGTGAGTATATGTCAGCAAGAATTACACAAACTAAAACACTGTGAAGAAAGAGTGAGTAGAAGAGAACAGGGCATCTAAGAGTTTGTAATAATATCAAATGATCTTGCAAACATGTAATTAGAATCTCAGAAGACTATAAAGATATTTTTAAGAAGACAGAATAAATAATAACTAAAATATGCAACAAGAATTTTCCAAAGTTAATGACAGACACACAATTGCAGATACAAAAACCTCATGCAAAAAGAAGGATGAATTTTTAGAAAAATCCCTAAATTTAGGCATATAAGATTCAAATTATAGAGCTCAAAGACAAAGAGAAGCAATTGCGCAGACATAGAGAAAAAGATGCATTATATACAGAGGAACATGGTTAAGGAATATAACATTTCTAATAAAAATATTGTAAACAGGAAGACAATAGAATGACATTTAAAATGCTGACAGTTAAGGAGAAAGCTAAGATTTTATATCTAGAAAAATACCTTTCTGTAGAATAAAATAATAAAAGATTTTCTCCAACAAAATGAAGAGTCATTGTCAGCATAACTATTCAAGAAGAAATGTTAACAGAAGTTCATTAAGCAAAAGGAAGGAAGGAATAAATAAAGATCATTGGAAATGTAATAAACGGTGGTAATTTTAAACATAACTTGAATTACACCAAATTTTACTATTTAAAGGATAATTTTTAATAATGCATTGTGTGTCACAACATGTTTTAAAAATGTATTACGATAATAGAAGTAATATTTTTAAAATATTCTTTGCATCATTAAGACTTTTGATTAAAAAGGAAACACCATATGTGTGTTTTCTACTGATTTATATTTAATGAGGATAGTTGCATTTGGCCCTGTGAGTTTACTGAGTTTAATAAAAATATTAGTAATTTTCCTGGAAATTTCTTCGTAAGTAAGTTCTTAGTTCCTGAGGTTTGGGGTGAACATTCCTTGATTTCCTGACCTATTTTCCTTGGGAAAGTTTATTCCCTAAATTGTAATACAAACTGAAAGGCTGACTATTGATTGTCACGGCCTCTGCTCTGTGACCGTGTACCTGGAGTCATAGAAAACTCAGTTTGGCAACTATGTTTCTTCCCTTCTTTTCTTGTCACATGCCCCAGGGCACTGAAATTAAGCTCAACTGAATTAGAGGTCATTTCCCTGTCAGCCAGCTACGTTAAAGAAAGGCAGGTTGGGACGTTTTCATTTTCTGTCATTTGTTTGTTGTTTGGGGTGTTTTGGGCCTTAACTGAAACAATGGATTACAATATATTATTACCATACTTTTCTGGAATCACAGGGTAGAGACACTTGGATATCCTTGTATGATGACTCATTTGGTCTTATTTCTGGGGCTTTGAAAGCTTTGAAATTTATGGTGAGAATCACGCTGTCATCATCCCTGTAATTCAAGAATAATTCATAGGGCCGAAGTACGTTCTTCACTTACAAGCTGAGGGTTGCTGGAGGGTAGGTCAGTGGTCGGATGGGTTAAATAGGCTATAGGTAGTAAGGAGGGCACTTGTGTTGTAAGCACTAGGTGTTGTATGAAAGTGATGAATCACTAAATTCTACTCCTGAAACTAATATTACACTGTATGTTAACTAACTGAAATTTAAATAAAGACTTTTAAAAAATAATTTAAAAAAATAAAAGAATGTTCTTCATTTAATGAATTTTTTTGTGATTTCCTTTCACTTTTTTTAATAATATTTTTTTATTATATTATGTTAGTCACCATACAGTACATCCCTAGTTTTTGATGTAAAGTTCCATGATTCATTACTTGCGTATAACACCCAGTGCATCATGCAATATGTGCCCTCCTTAATACCCATCAAGTGCAAAACAAAACAAGAAAAATTCTACCTAGGATTCTATATCCAGTGAAAATATCAAGAAAAATAAAATTGACCACTTGGTAGAAAAATTAAAATAACCTTGAAATGTAGGAAAGGATGTAAGGCCACTAGAAAAAGTCCAGTCACTCGAAAGAATGTACAGCAATTCAACTCCTAGGTATTTAGTTAGAAGAAATGAAAATTGTTACCACAGCCTCTGTATACAAGAATATTTATAGCAGGTATATTCCTAAATTAGGAAATAGGCCCAATGTCTAACAACAGGAGAATACAATAAACTATAAAAGGTAATGCACTAAATTACCATTCAGCAAACTGAGGGATGCACCAATTTTCTCAAATAAGAAAAGAAAAACAAAAAATAATTTTAAAAAATACTTCACAGACACACAGCCTTCTATGTGCATATCATTTATTATCTTATTTCTCTTTGCCTACGGAAGTATGTTCATTACATTCTTGTTCTGATATAGCCTGCTATTTTGGGTCAAGTTCTCTGTGTCAGCACAGGAGAGAAAGAGCCAAAGAGAAGAGTGTGAGGAGTTGTTGCTCTAGGACCTAAAGATGAGGTTTTTGGTCTGAAAGACCTGAGATAGGATTGGGGGAAGGGAAAGAACCCAAAGAAGTTTAGGGACATTGTATCAGTGAACAAAATGATTACAGTGCAAAAGAAAAACAAAAATAAAAATAAAACTATGACATCCAAAAACCAAAAAAAAGATGAATGTAATTATCTATGAATTTACCCATTCCCAAGATTTGCATTCACATTTTTATTTCTGTATAATATTAGTCTCCTCAGACTGGCATAACAAAATACCATAGACTGGTGGCTTAACCAGCAACATTTCTTTCTCACAGTTCTGGAAGCTGGAAGTCTAAGACCAAGGTGTCAGCCAATTGGGTTCCTGGTGAGATTTCTCTTTCTTGATTATAGATAGGTGGGTGCCTTCTCCCTGTGTCCTTACATGGAGGAGAAAGAAAACCCTAGTGTCTCTTCCTCCTCTTATAAGGACAACAATAACCCTATTAGATTAAGACCTCACAATTATAAGCTCATTAGACCTCCTTCACCTCCTCACAGGCCCTACCTCCAATATAGAAATGTTGAGGACTAGGGCTTCAACATATGAATTTTAGGGGAAAACAACTCAGTCTATAATATATATATAATGTAATATTTTATTTTTAACTGTCTTTTGTGGTTTTTGTAAACTTCATTAAAAAAGAATTATGATATGTCTTTGCTACATTTTCCTGTTTCAGGAATAAATAATTATTGTAATTTTGTCTTCTTTTTTCCACGTGGAATTAATATGGGCATTTTGTCCCTCTAACCAAACTACTAACTTATGCCAAGTGTTTAGATACTATATTCTACTTTGGTCTGAAATACACAGTTCTCCTAAAAAGAATTGCATTTATCCAGTCTCAAATTTTTAAATTTAGAAAGTTCCTAAAGTCTTAATCAGTTAATTCAGTTCTAGTAAAATACAGAAACAATATATTTTTTTCAACAGGAGTTGAATAGATTTTCTGACACAATAATACTGTATAATAAAGAACACTAAAATCTCAGTGGCTTACAATAAATATTTACTTTTGCTCATAAATCTGAGCATTGGCTAGGTGATTTTACTAAGCCAGGCCAGATTTAGCTGATCTTGGTTTTCTCTTCTTTATGTGTCTTTTTTATCAGCTGGAAAATGTGCTGATGACTGGTTCTTGTAGAATGGACTCAAATATGTTGGGATTCATTTGTTTGTGTTTCATGTGGTCTTTTATGGTCCAGCAGACTAGCCAGCATTTGATCTTTTTGCCGTGCCAGGAATAAGGAAGCCCCTTTTCAAGTCTTGCCTTGTGTTATATTTACCCTGTCCCACTGACCAAAGTGAATCACAGGATTGAGGTCAGGATCAGGTAGAAGGGATACAGCTACAGAACAAAAGGTATGGCTACATGGAAGCCATTAATGAGTGCCATTCAGATAACATATCTACTAGAAGAATCACTTCTAAAAATTTTAGATTTTGGACCTTTACTTTTGGTAGGATAAATTGCTTTGAAGATTAGATATTTAAGTGGTAATTTTCCTAAGAAGCCATAGGAAGTTCTCATGGTTAGATATAAAGAAATAGTTACCAGTTTACTATTCAACTCCAGGACCATAAATTATATATTTAGGTCTTTTTTAAAAATTATGACATTATAAAACAAATAGTCTTTATTTTTTAGAGTAGATTTAGGTTTATGGGAAAGTCGAACAGAATGTACAGTGCTCCTTCTCATCTACTCCATTTCCTTTTGCTCTCATTGTGTCCTACTATTAATGCGCTGCTTTGGTATGGTAACTGTTATAATCAATGAACCAATGTAAGTCCATAATTACATTAGGGTTCACTTTGTGTTTCACAGTTCTGTAGGTTTTGTCAAATGCATGTCATGCATCTACCATTAGAATATCATACAGAATATTTTAACTGCCCTAAAAACCCTTGTGTTCCACCTACTCATCTCCTCTCTCCACCCTAACTCCTGGAATTCCTGGCAACCGTTAATCATTTTATTGTTTCTGTAGCTTAGCTTTTCCCAGAATATCATATAATGGTATCATACAGTGTATAGCCTTTTCACACTGGTTTCTTTCTCTTAACAAAATGCACTTAAGATTCTTCCTTGCCTTTTTGTGGTTTGGTAGCTCATTTATTTTTATTGCATGAATAACATTTCATTGTATGAATGTACCATGACTTGTTTATCCATTCACCTATTGAAGGACTTCTGTGTTGTGGCTAGTTTTGGCAAACATGAATAAATCTACCATAAACATTTATGTGCCGGTTCATATGGACATATGTTTTTAACTCATTTGAGTAAATACCTATGAGTATGATTGTTAGATATATGGTAAGAGTATGCTTAATTTTCTAAGAAACTACCAAGCTACCTTCCAAGTGACTACATCATTTATTTTTTATTTTTTTAAATTTTAATTCCAGTGTGGTTAACAGTGTTATATTAGTTTCAGGTGTACCATAGTGATTCAACAATTCTATACATTACCCAGTGCTCATCATGATAAGTGTACTCTTTAATCCCCATCACCTATTTCAGCCATCCCCCCACCAGCCTCCCCTCTGGTAATCATCAGTTTGTTCTCTATAGTTAAGAGTCTGCTTTTTTGTTTGCTTTTTTTTTCTTTGTTCATTTTGTTTCTTAAATTCTACATATAAATGAAATCATATAGCATTTGTCTTTCTCTAACTTATTTCAATTAGCATTATACTGTCTAGCTCCACCCATGTTGTTGCAAATGCCAAGATTCCATTATTTTTTATAGCTGAGTAATATTTCCTTGTGTGTGTATATATATATAGATATATACCACATCTTCTTTATCCCTTAATCTGTCAATGGACGCTTGGTGTCTGCTTCAATAATTTGTTTATTGTAAATAATGCTGTAATAAACATATGGATATATATATATTTTTGAATTAGTGGTTTTGTATTCTTTGAGTAAATACCCAGTAGTGCTATCATGAATCATAGGGTAGTTCTATTTTTAATTTTTTGAGGAAACTCCATACCATTTTCCTCAGTGACTGCACCATTTTGCATTCCCACCCGTAATATATTCCTTTTCTTCCATATCCTTACCATAATTTAATACTACCAGTATTTTGGGTTTGGGCCATTCTAATAGGGAGGTAGTGGTATCTCATTGTTGTATACATTTAATTTTTAACACTTTAAATCTTATGTGTTTAACTGATGATTAATTTCTATTTTTAAAATAGAGAAAGTGATTCCTGGGTGTTTTATTCTTCTTACTAAAACATGTTCACTCTACGTGGGGTTCAAGTGCTTTTGAAAGTTAAGCATCATGTAAGAGTCCTAATTTATTGGAGCATGAGAAATCTGAGTCTGGATTATTTTGGATATGGTGCAATTGTTTTTTCCACATAGCATTTTTTATAATGCTTTATGAATACTCAGTCATTGTTCAAACCAATAAATATTTATATCATGCCAAATATGTTTCAGGCACTGTGCTAGGTACTGAAACAAAGAAAAGTAAAATGAAGCAAAACAAAGTGAAAAAATAAATTTTTTAAACTAGCAAACCGAATCTCAACTGCACAGCTGCAAGAAGAAGGAGGAGGAAGAGGAGAAGGAGGAGGAGAAGGAGAACAGGAAGAAGGAGAAGGAGAAAAGGAAGAAGGAGGAGGAGAGGAGGATGCAGAAGAAGAAAAGGAGGAAGGGGAAGGGGAAGAAGAGGAACAGGAGGATGGAGAGGAAGAAGAAGAGGAGGAGGAGAGGAGGAAGGGGAAGAAGAGAAAAAAAATTTATTTTTTTCTAGAGGAGTTTACCTAGCATATATGTGACCAGGGGAAATAAATCATAAAATTGTAAAATTGCCGTTCTCCCATACAAAAAAATTCAACTAGATAGATCAAATAAATCTAAATGAATCAATAGATTCTATCAATTCACTAGAAATGAATTTCTTGTCACAAACTTATATGCAGTATATAACTCGATATCTATTAAAAATTCAATATTTACTTCAATGACTCTGATTATAGTAGTATCAGCATGTCATTTTTAAAAATACTCAATATAAGTAGTACTGACAACTAAGAAAATTGGCAAAGCTTTATAAAAGGAACTACATTATAAATAATCGAAATTTCTGTAATGAATTCAGTGGAAAGTTATCTTCAAAACAGAAGATGTCATCTTACTAATCCTAGGATTTTTTTAATTAAGTCAAAACTTTTCTATTTTCTATAAGTCTTAATATCTTAATTTTTAAATTATAAGTGCATGGCATGTAACTAAATTATGTAATGGGCAGTATGTGAAAAAGACTTTTCACCACTAACTTTATATCATTATATGCTGTAACAGTGATTTTCAAACTGAGGGTTACATTTAGCTTTTCAATCACATAATCAGTTTAATGTACTGTGTCCTAAATTTAAAAAAAATGGAATAAAATAGCCATCATTAGAATACAGAAAACTAGAATAAAATATCTGAGTACCTTGTTTTTTATAACATATGTTTCTTTAACAATTTATGATATGCAGCAAAAATAGAAATATTACCTAGCAGTTACCATAAATAACCTGATGATGAAGTATTAGCACCATAAAGAAGCCATATTTATCCCTAATTTGAAGATATTTAAGGATACAATTCAGGATATATACAAGGATAGATAGATAAGTTTTACTGCTTCCACTTAGTTATGTATTATTATGTATTATTTATGTATTATTTCCCTGTTAAGTTTGCTGAGATGTTTTAGATAATTACGAGAGAATTCCCACAGAATGGGTTGATTTGCTAAATATTAAATAAAATAAATAATTAAACAATATAATCACAAACAGAAAGAGAAAGCAATACAAACACAACCAAAATAATAAATAAAATATGTAGAATGCTCAAAATAAAGTGAAAAACATGATTGACCACATGTAGAATGTTTATATGGTTATATAAAATTAGCATTAGAAAATAGGGTAGGGTGTGTGTTGTTCACAATTCCCCTGGAATGGTTTGGATAATGCTGCACAGCCAATAAAAAACTAGTAGATGGATTCCATGAAGACATATAATAACACATTCACATATAAACATGTGTCAAATTATTTCCATGTCACTATAAATTATAATATGGGTTTATAAAATTTAGACCATGATTGAAGTCTCACTTTCTTGTTAACTTGCTTATGGGCTCACATTTTTGTTAAACCATTTCAATTGTATCAATTTGTGTCAATGCATATTAGTTCTATGTGAAAACAATTTACCTATCAACTAACTAATCCAAGAACACCTTCTGTGTCAAGATATGAGGGGTTATTCTAGGACAGGCCTTTAGCAAACTATGACCTTTAGCCAAACGCATCCCCTGGCTTGTTTTTACAAAGAGTTTTATTTGTGCACATCCAAATCCATTCCTTATGTATTGTCTGTGCTATTTCCATGCTACAGCGTCAGAATTGAGTGGTTGTGATACAGACTATGTGAGGCCAGCAAAATATTTTTTTTTTAACAGAATAAATTTGCAGACTCATGGTTTAAAAGCTGGAAATAAAGAGAAACACAAGTTAGATCCTTTCAGGAGCTCTCTGAGTAGATAAAGATTCAGGAGAAAACAGTATCAACCTAATGCAATGAAATGTGTTGAAAGAAGATATAGGTGGGTTGCAAACATAAGTTTACCTGGGGATGATTCCTGAAAGACTTCAAAGCAAAAATAATACTTGAAATTTTATCTTAAAACCTATTAATATAAATTATTTACTCTCATTTTTTCTTCTATAAATATGCATTTCATTTCAAAAAGAGAGATTCTGGTTTTTTTCCCCATGTGAGATTGAACCTGATATAGTATGAAACAAGTGACTTCCCCAAGAAGATTCTTTTGCCTTTATGGATTACCTAGCTCATTCATTTTGGCTGAGATCCAATATTCAATATATGAATATACGACAGTCTGATGGGTGTTTCCTTCCAGCTCTTAAGACCTGTTACATGTGTCCCTTGGTACATATGCAATCATTAATTTTAGGTATAAACCTAAGTGCCACGACACTGCCCGTGGAGCCGTGGCATGATTCGGGAGAAGGACAAGGCACAGAGAGGTTAGCTTGAGAAAGAGAGCGTGGGTGCAGGGGACGACGGCAAGGCGTGCCACGGCCAAGAGTGTGATCACCCCAAACAGCTGCAACCTCGCGTATTTATTGGCAATAAACAATCAAAGACAATCAAGGGGATGATCCATATTACATCCTAGTGAATAGCAGTACATCACGGGGAAGGTCGCAGGATTAGATGATGTAACGTTCAGCAAATGAGGCCTATTCTTAAACATGTCTCTATGGACCCCATGGGCTATTGTCAAGAGCAATCAAGTTTCAGTTGGGGCAGCATTCTGCTCTTTAGTGGACCAGGCGTTCCTGGCCGCTAGTTATCTGAGGGCAGCGTTCCACCCTGAGCAAGCGGGTGTTCCCGGCTGCTGGGCAAGCTGGGCGTTCCCGACTGCTGTGCTCTGACATTTACGCTAAAGCCCACAAGGTCACAAACATGTTTTCCTATTATATCCTTAGCATAAGCTCTCGGCCAGTGGCTGCTGCACCTAAGAGTGCAATTGATGTGCCAGTTTTCTAAGTATACATCTTGACAAACTCTTCTACAGCGGATATTTTGTTGATCAAGAAATAAACTTGTTAGCTTGTTAAACTATTAAGATAATGAGGTTGTTTGTTACGTAATTCTTGCCATCCTAATAAAATGGTTTTGTCACTTGAAACTCAGCCAGCAATGAATAAAAGAGGCTATGAGTTCTCATCTTCTTCAATTTTTGTTATTGGGTGCTGTGACACAAATAACGGTGGTGTTATTCTATTCATGAACAATGACCCCCCCCGAAGTTATCTGTATTCTAATCCCCGGAACTTGTGCATGTGTTATGTTACATGGCAAGGGAGTGGGGAGACATATGGTTGCAAGTGGAATGCAGTTAACACTACTCACTGACCTTAACATAAGATTTTCCTGAATTATCTATAGTATATACTGGTGATATACATTGCCTACAACTACCTGCATTCAGTGTAATCACATGGTCCCTTTATATGTGGAAAAGGTAGGCAAGAAAGTAAGGGTGATGCCATGTGAGAAAGAAGCAAGTAACATTGCTGTCTTTGAACACGAAGGGAGCCAAGGAGCAAAACAGTACAGGTAAACTCTAGAAAGTATATAGAAACTCCAGAAAAACAATATAACTCTGCAAAACCCTAATTCAACCCTCTGATGCCCATTTCATACTTCTGACTTCCAGAACTATAACTTAGTAAATTCATGTTGTTTAAGTTACTAGGTTTGTGGTGTTTCTTTAAACAGCAACAATATAAAACGAATACATATGGCTTTCTAATTTTTGCCAATTAAGTGGGTATAAAATTTTATTTGATAATTGTATTGTTTTGAATTTTTCTGATCATTAGCCAGGTTAAATATCTCTTCAAATATATATTGGCCATATGTGATTCCTTCTCATGGGATATGTCTGTTAATGCTTTTTAACCATTTTAGCTTTCCTTTTTATTGCTTCTGAATTTCTTATGAAATTTTAAGAGTCCTTTACATATTCTTAATAATAATTGTTTCTTGGTTTTTAAAATTGCAAACATCCTTAACAAGTTTATAATATCTTTTATGAAATTTCCTTAGGGTGTTTTTTTTTATGAAAAGAAGTCTTGATTTAAACATAATTAAATTTTCAAATATTCTTCGTTTAATTAGTAATTTAAAATAATACTTCTCTACCCCGATATTAGCCATATTTTCTATTCATATATTTGAAGGATTTTTTTAATCAACATTAAATTTTTAATCTATTTTGAGCTTAGATATATGTGTATATATATATGTGTGTGTGTGTGTGCGTGCATGTGTATGGCATGCCTTCAGTGTATGCTTTTATTTTTCACACACATAATCTTTTTTAAAAATTCCATGTGTTAAAGAAAACTACCTCTCCCACTGATATGGCATGCAACATATTTCATAAGATAAATTCTAGATAACTTGGGTTTTTTTAGGGGCTCTTCATACCACTCTACTAGAAATATATCTAGTTCTGCAATAGTAATACAACAGGATCTTAATTACTATAGGTTCACAATAAGTCCTAATATCTAGAATAACAGATCACCACCCCCCGTTCTTCTTGTTCAGAAGTGGCCTAGTTATCCTGGCCTACATTGTCCTTCTGATGATATATTTAGAATCAGAATATCAATTTTTGTGTAAAATTCTACTAGGCCTCTTGATTGAAATTCCATTAAATCTATAAGTCAGTTATGAGATAATTAACATCCGAATGGTATTAAAGCTACCTACTAATTAATATTTTGTTTTTAATATTTCTTAAAAGAATATTATAATTTTTGTTATAAAATTATTGTGCATATATAATGATGTCTACATACTTGAAATAAATTAGAGTTTCATATATAAAAGAACCTATCATCTGTAAATAATGACAGCTATTTTATCACTCTTTTGTCATCAAATTTCTCAATCCATACTTTGTAGACTAAAACTGTCTCCCCTTCTTTGTGAAGCATTCAATTACCTTTTACCAGTGGCCCAGCATATCTTATGTAATTAATCAATACAAACATATCTTAATGTTCCACAAATCATGCAACTACTCTGTTCCCTGGCTACATTGTTTAAATGAATTTTGTCTCCATTTCAATCCAGATACCAGTAGCCATATCTACAACCTAAAAGTTTTGAATGTAGTTGGCAAAAAAAGATGATGATTTTAAAAATGGGCACAGTGGGGCACCTGGGTGGCTTAGTCAGTTAAGCATCTGTCTTCAGCTCAAGTCATGACCACAGGGTCCTGGGATCCAGCCCCTCATCAGGCTCTCTACTGGGTTGGGTGGGGGGGGGACTGCTTCTTCCTCTCCCTCTGCCTGCTGCTCCCCCTGCCTATGCTCTGTCTCTCTCTGTGTCAAATAAATAAATAAAATCTCACCATTAACCTTTAAAAAATTCTTTGCCTGGGGGTGCCTGGGTGGCACAGTGCCTCTTGGCTTCAGATCAGATTATGATCTCAGGACTGTGAGATGGAGAATGCATCAGGCTCCACACTCAGCAGAGTCTGCTTGAGATTCTCTCTCCCTCTTCCCCTGCCCCTCCCACACATACTCTTTCTCTCTCTCTCTAAAATAAATAAATAAATCTTAAAAAATAAAAATAATAAAATTTAAAAATTCTGTGTCCATAGTCTTCAGACCTCCATAATTCCATAATGGACTTTCCGATGAGATTAAGTATGGAATTCAGAAACAAAAGCCAATTTGCAAAACACCCTTGAATAAAAGAGTAAAATCATATGACCTCCACACAATTTAGAAAGAATTAATCTTATTTTACATCTTAGAAAATATATTTTATTTGTAGCCATTGAGGTTATAAACATTGTGAATTTATAATGGGAATGGCCCAAAGAGATTTCCCCAAGAAAGGATAATTTATGGAAGTATTGCTCTTCTCTTATTGGTTGATTGTTTAAATACAACTTCTTCATTGATTAAGCATTAAATTAATCTCAATGAGAAAGTATGTGTTCATTCCCAACATCACTCACTAACTTTGCTGGGAATGGAGTATTCAAAACCACGTATTGAACCAGCTGCCCTACCTCTGTTAACACCTCAGCAATCAAGCAGTCTTGCCTTACCTACCTATTTATATTGTTCTTCAACAGAAATGTGTTTTTCAGGTCATCTATTTCCCTGCAACTGTCATTCTCATACCAGTGTGTATAGTGCCTGATATGAACCATTTCCCCAAGGCTTCATATCCTGACAAACGTTTTACTGTGCTTTTTAGCCTACAAAATAAGTGATCCCCAAACTCCTCTATATTCTTATCCTCTTTTCTGAATCTTCCCTTAACCTCTTTCACCCAGTTCACCTGTTTCACGCCATCCAGTGGTGCTGCAGTCCTTTCCAGTGGGATTTGTTTTATTAGTCATTTTTCACATGCTTCAGGGCAGGAGATGGATTACTTACTTCAATCACTTTGCCTTGGCACTTCCAAATTACTGTTCTTCCTTTCTGTTCCCTATTTGAAGCTCATGCCCCCTAAATATATTATGTACTGCTAGTCCTATTATTGTCATTTTTTCAAAGTTTATAATGTAGTAGGTAGGTAAAGATGATAAATAATGATAACTTCAGTAATAGATTTGTTGGAAGATAACTATTTGGGCAAAAAAGTAAAATAGGACAGGGAGGATTTTAGTGTTGAAGAAGCGTGGCTTGAAATTTTACATAATGTAGTCTGTGTACCTCTTAAAAGAAAGTACCTTTGAGCAAAGACAAGAAGAATGGCTGGATATTTGAGAGAAAAAGTCTGTAGTGTGATTGCAACAGAATGAGGAAAATGGAGTGGGAGATGAAATCACAGAAGTAAAGGAAGTAAAGAGGTTAGCTCATTTCGAGACTTATTGGCAATATGAAGGATTTTGGTCACTCCTCTTCCAACTGAAGTTTTGGGGTTATGTGTGTGTGTGTGTGTGTGTATGGGTGTGCTTTTAAGATTTTACTTACTTATTTGAGAGAGAGCAAGCATGAAGCATGAGCAGGGGGAGGGATAGTGGGAGAGGGAGACAGAGACTCCCCGCTGAACAGGGAGCCTGACATGGACCCTGGGATCATGACCTAAACCAAAGGCGGATACTTAACTGACTAAGTCACCCCCCACAGATTTTTGCCTCTTGGCTCAAGATTTCCTTCTCTACCCTCCACCTCCCACCCCAACTCCTGTTACCATTTGTGGTGATTTTGAACTAAACATGGCCATTACAATAATTTATAAATTCAATTAATATCTTTACTTCAAAAATATCCAAACAGGGCTTTATCCCTTCCTCATACACCCACTGCTGGGGTCTCAACATTCACAAAACATTTGTCTTTCTTCACTGAATCAACTTCAATCGCTTATAAAACACCTACCTTCTATAGGAAACTAACACTTCCAATTAAAAAGAAGCAGATTCCATGACCTGTGGACCCCTACATCTGTTTCTATTTTTTTCCCCAAACTTCAGTGTCTTTTAATATTTATTTCTTTGATATGCTCACCTAATATTGATTTACAACAATCTGGTCTCTGCTACTTACATTTCACTTAGTTGCCGTTTCAAAAATCTACAATTGTAGATTGTTTGCTATGCACTTCTCATCTTAATTAACTGGGAATAAACACAACTGACTTATCTCACCTTTTAAAAACACTCTTGGTTTGTCTTCTGTGGTACTGCAGACTTCTGGCTGTCCTCCACTTTATGGCAAGCTTCACTCCAATCTTATTTAATGGCTCCTCCTACTCTAACCAATCTCTCAGTACCAGTTTACCTCAAGGATCTATTCTCATCATCTTCTGTTCTCTATGGCATTAAATCCCATGGCATGATATGCCATTTTATGGTGAGAACACTCAAATTTTCTCTCCCAAATGAACTTTACAAAGTTATAATCTGTCCCAAAACAGTTGTTTTAGAATTTTTTATTTGGTGGCAATTTTGCTATATTTTGAATTTGAGCCAAACTGACAATTTTCAAATATTATATGTAATTAGGGAAACATGATATATCATTCTACATTTTCAAGCTTTTCATTCATTTTTCAGTATGGTATCACTTACATAAATCTAACATGTCTTGTTTTTTCACACTTGTTATTTGTATTATTAAATTGTTCTTGGGCAGTTAAGGAACTCATGTAGTTCTTTTAATAGACTAGCTATTGATAATTTTGTGTTTGCAAGTTAGATAATGATATCAGCTAAAATTATAGCTGTTTTTTTTTCCTTTGCATGATTTACCCGTATTTTTTTTTGAAGTGATTCAGTGACTAGGACAGAGTACTCTGAGTTTGTTACAAGAAGAGTATATTTTACTTTTTTCCCTGAAAATCTTAGAAGTTTGCCAAACTCTCATTGTGTTGTGTTTGGAAATAAAACAGACCTTATTTTGGTTTCATGCCATATTTTCATTAAGGATTCTTACTGACAATGTCTGGTGAATGGTGGGCAAGATATAGCTCTATTCCATTAAGATTATGTTTTCTTGCTCTCAATGCCTCATTTTTTATTTACAGATTTTAAATTTTTAGCCATTTTATTGGGTATGCAGTTGTATCTCACTATGGCTAGGTTGCATTTCCCCAGAGAATAATGTGTTTAGTATATTTTTTTCTGTACTTGGTTGTCATCCATATATATCATTTTCAGAGTCTTTTCAAATATTTTGCCAATTTATTTAAAGTTTGGTTGTTTGTCTTCCTCTTACTGAATTTTAAGAGTTTCATATATATTATTAACATGCTTCTTATCAAGTATATATTTTTCAAGTATTTTCTTTCAGTGTCTACCCTGTCCTTTTGTTTTCTTAATACTGTTTTTTGAAGAGTAGACTAAATTTTGATGAAGAGAGTTTTACATTGTTGAGGGCTGGATTTTGTGTATTTTCAGAATGTTGATTTTGTTCTAGTATGTGGATCAGTTACTTGGGATATGTTTAATCTTTTCATGACTTGTTTCTAAGCTTCCTTAGGGTGAGTCCACTGTAATCTTTATTCTAGGCCTAGTTTAGTCCCATTATTAAAATTTACTCTTTTGGATACTTTCCAAAGCTTTATATGTTACAATGTCTCTCACCTTCCACTGGTTGAAATTAAACTATTCCCAGCCAACTATGAGCTCTGGAAATTATGTGGCCAGTTGCTTACTAGTGGTTCTTTTACCATACGCATAGAGTTCTCTACTCCACAAAAATGAACCCAGTGCAAAAGATCCAAGGAGAACTAGCAACTGGTCTTTGTAGCCCTGTCTCTTTGCATCTCTTCTCTTCTCTGATACTCTGCCCCACAAACACTAGCCATATCATTATCCTCCAAAAGCAGTCCCTGCTTCTCAACTCAGTGAGATTGCTGATGATGGTTAGTTTTCCTCTCTTTCTAGTATGACCTGGAAATTGTTCTTAGATGTAAGCTAGGTTAATCACAGGGCTTACTTAATTTAATTTCTCTCAGAGATCACAGCCCTGCTCTGCCTGTTGTCCAAGTCTAAAACCTTTCTTCATATATTTTCCAGTATTCTTGTTGTTTTCTGAGAGAGAATAATTTTTGTAGACTGTATCTTTTATGAACAAACCGTAAGCCTATATATATGTAATATATATAAGATATATATAATATATAAGATATATATAATATATATGATATATAATAATATATACTATATATAATATATAATAATATTTAGTTCTCTCAGAAAACCATTAGTTACACTAAATTTTCCAAATTCTAATACTGATTTATTAATTAGATAAGTGCAATTACTAATATATACTAAGATTAAAATTGAAAATTAATTGAATGAAAAGGAATTATTGTGACAAAATGTGTGATATCAGTACTAATTAGGTCTTATAGTGGATCAGATAAAATATAAAATTCAAGATAGTCAAGTTTAAACCTTAGAATTATTACATTCAGTTCAATAATTTTTGGATATTTGCTTGATTTCTGTGTATCTTTTTTAATACACATGTTTTTGCTTCTGACTTTAATATGCTCCAAAGTAGCTATAATCTTTTAGTTATGTTAATGATTGTATTACATTTTGTTATTTTAAACAAGTGGAAAAGAATTGTGCATGGGTATGGATCTATGAGTTTAGCTAATCTGATAATATATTCATGTGTAATATATACATACAATTATATACTTCCTAGTTCTCAGTTATATACATACATCCTAGTTTTCTCTAGGAAAAAGAAGTTAATAACTTTGGGTGTGTTATAATTAGCACAGGTGGTTGAGGATATACTATCAACAATCACAACAGATAAATACTCTGTCTATCCAAGGTAACAGGATGTATTTTTCATTCCAATGAAAGTGATAGTAATCTTCACCTAAATTTAAATGCCATATCCCCTGTAATGTGAAAGAGATAGTGACAAATAAGACTTGGCCATTCATAGCATAAAATATTTGGGGGAGGAAAATTTTATGCCTTGATATATAATATCTGAAGAAGAAATGAAGCAGAATGTGTTAAAATATTAACTAAGTTTATGCACTGCTGGTGGACTTATTTATAATATAAATTTAATAAAATAAAAGGAGCTTATTAATTTGTCCTTGTGAAGCTTTTCACCATATGTCTTATTATCAGGAAAAATATTGACTAAGTCCTTATGAAATATTTTTTATTATACCCCATAGAGAATTTTTTCTTTTTTTCAATTTTGATAGTTAGTTACTATAATAAATTAATCATTATTATTTAGTTGTATCGTTCAGCGGGTAAATTGTTCTTTACTTGGAAGTTTGCCTGGAGGCTCTATTATAAGCTACAGGCAAAATTTGTGTCTTTGACAAGTGAAAATGGTGTCTGAACCCTGAAGAGGAAATTCTCTATGTTATGACTGTAGAATCTGTGAATAGATTCTTGACTTTGGGGGCGCCTGGGTGGCTCAGTCGTTAAGCGTCTGCCTTCGGCTCAGGGCGTGATCCCGCCGTTCTGGGATCAAGCCCTACATCAGGCTCCTCCACTGGAAGCCTGCTTCTTCCTCTCCCACTCCCCCTGCTTGTGTTCCCTCTCTCACTGGTGTCTCTGTCAAATGAATAAATAAAATCTTTAAAAAAAATTAAAAAAAAGATTCTTGACTTTGGTTTTATAGCGACAGGATAGAAAAACAACTAATAGTCTTTTGAATGTCCAATCACTTTACTTACAAAAATGTACATTCAAGTTAACTTACCTGCCTTAATGTGTTCAACATGGTTATTATGTCTTGATTATTGTTTACTGCTGCACCCATGTAAATATCATATATAAAACAAAATGAGACCAGTGGAGTGAGTGTGTGCATGCGTGATCAAGAACAATCTTTTGAGATTATATAGGGTCACAAATAGGACAAAGAAGGTGTTAAGAAAAACTTTTCAACTTCAAAATAAGAAATGTGCAGAAATGTCTTCAGTAATAATGTAAACAATTAACTTCTATTTGTCAGTTTTTACTCATTTTCTGTGGTTCATGTTTTGTGGTTTTTTTAATAGTTGTTAAGAAAAAAATAATATTGGAAACTTTGATACACAGAGTAAACAGGTTATTACATATCTTACTGGAACGTGTTTCATAAGTACACAATGTGATTACTACTTAATTTTCTAGAACAAGATACTATGTTTGACTTTGTTATTTGTTGTTTGACTAGAGACCACTTACTGTCAAGTTACAAATAAACTTGTAAATATTTTTTGAGTTGAAAATTAACCCCAAAGATTAAAATTTTATGCTCTGTGTTTTTATTTATTAGCAAATTTATTTCAACATTCTTTAAAAAAAGATTTATTTATTTATTTTAACGAGAGAGAGCAGGGGGAGGGGCAAAGGGAGAGAAAGTCTTAAGCAGACTCTGCACTGAGCACAGAGTCTGACAAGGGGCTGGATCTCATGACCCTGAGACCAGCACCTGAGCCAACCCAGGAGTTTAAAGCTTAACTGACTACACCACCCAGGCGCCTCTATTTTTGCCTTCTTTGACAGACTATTTGAAACTCTGTATCTTGGGAGATCTGGGTGGCTCACTCTGTTAAGCGTCTGCCTTAGCCTCAGGACATAATCCCGGGGTCCTGGAATTGAGCCCTGCATGGAGCTCCCGGCTCAGTAGAGAGCTTTACGTCTCCCTCTCCCTCAGCTCCCCTGCTCCTGCTCTCTCGATTGCTGTCTTTCTATCTCAGATAAATAAATAAAATCTCTAAAAAAAATAAATAAATAAAACTCTGTACCTTAGGTTCTTTTTTCAAATATCTCCATTAAGATATAATTTAATACATACACATCACCTATTTAAAATGTAACATAAATGTTTTTTAGTATGTTCGCAAAGTTTCACAACTTTTAGAATTTTAAAATTTTCATCACCCTCCCCCAAAGAAACACCATACATATTAGCATTAACCCCCCTCTTTCTTTCCCATTCATTCCTGCCCCAATCTTAGGCAAACGTTTACCTTCTACCTCTATAGATTTGCCTATTCTAGACATTTCAGAATAGAATCTTAAAATATGTGGTCTTTTTTTTCTACTTGCTTCTTTCACTTAGCATAATATTTAATGATTTTTTGCGTGGTGTATCATATAACAGTACTTCATTTTTTTTATTACTAAATTTGAGCCACTCATACCATTTCATTGGTTCCATTATTAATTGCTTAGCTGAATAATATTTTATATGTTTCTATTTTGTAATTTATGAAAGTCATGTTATTTATTTATTTAGAGAGAGAGAGAGAGAAAGAGTGGGAAGAGGAGCATAGGGACGGGAAGAGAATTTCTCAACCAGACTGTGCTGAGTGTCGAGCCCCATTAGGGGCTTAATCTCACGCCCTGAGATCAGGGCCCCAGCCAAAACCACAAACTCTTAGCCAACTGCATCACTCAGGTACCCCTAAAAATCATGTTATTAATTCTACTTTGTTATCATAACTAAACACAATATTAAGAAGTATATTTTATTGTTTTCAATTTTTGGATTTTGTTTATTTCTTATGTTGTGTTTTAAAGAATAGAAATAGGTGCATAATGTCAAAGAAAACTTAGAATCAAATCTATTGAGAAAAAATGAAAAGCACCAATTACATATATTTTTTAAGAAATACAGATACGGGGCGCCTGGGTAGCGCAGTCGTTAGGCGTCTGCCTTTGGCTCAGGGCGTAATCCCGGCATTCCGGGATCGAGCCCCACCTCGGGCTCCTCTGCTGGGACCCTGCTTCTTCCTCTCCCACTCCCCTGCTGTGTTCCCTCTCTCGCTGGCTGTCTCTCTGTCACATAAATAAATAAAAATCTTAAAAAAAAAAAAAGAAATACAGATATATGATATATCCAAAAATAATCTATTCTTATCAAGAAAATAACATTTTAAAAATTTAGTGTTTAGTCAAGTAATTGATTCACATACACTTGCTATAGTTTTGTATAACCTTGGGAAACAAAACAAGAAATATCAAGTTCATATTTAGATACATTTTTATGTTGATTAGAAACATCTAAAAGGCATTTTACATTACTCATATTTTTGCAGCTGTTTTCATTCATTTGTGCCATACTGTGAAATGTGTTGATTTTGCCATGACCAGTCCATGAAATCATTGTCTAACTGCTTGATACACTGGGTTCTTACCAAAAAGTGCTCCAAATATAAGATGTGCTGTGAAATGACAACTATATATATATATATATATCTTATTATAGAGCTTTTTTTCATATAAATTAGAGAATTAGAAATAGATCTATGGATGTTTTCATTCTAAGTGAATAAGAAGTGTTATGACATTTTGGATATGAAATTGAAATTGCAGAAAACTTTACCCTATACTTTTCATTTTCTTAAAAAAGATTTTACTTGGGAGAAAGAAAGAGAGAGAGAGAGAGCATGAATGGGGGAGAGGAAGAGGGAGAGGAAGAGGGAGAGGGAGAGGAAGAGGGAGAGGGAGAAACAGACTCCCCACTGAGCAGGGAGCCTGATGTGGGGCTCAGTCCCAGGACCCTGAAATCATGACCTGAGCCGGAGGCGGACACGTAACCGACTGAGCCACACAGGAGGAGCCCCTATAGTTTTCATTTTGGTTTGTTGATAGTCAACAGTTTAACCATCACTTTGTAAATGCATTGGGCTTTAAAAATTTTTATGTTTTCTATATTTTCTTTATATCCTCTTTTTATTAATATCTATAAATATCTTCTTATAAAATATATGTGCTATTTTTAACATTAAGTTTAATCCTTCAAAAGTGGTGTATGACTAAAAGCAAATGTCTATTACTGATCCTTGTCACCTAATCTAAATTATTTACTCAGTATATTAATCTTAGTTTGTTTTAGTTAATGTTGAATTAGTTATTTTTCAGATCTGTCAAAGTGTTCTTATCATTTGTGTATTTGTACAACCTGATTCCAAAAATAGTATTAATATGATTTATTCAATTTAGTGGCTAAGATATCTACATATTTTATGTGAAAACATATCAATAATTGTCACATATTTCCACATTTGTTTTAAGAGTAGCATGCTTTAAGATAATTGGAATTCTTGCCATGAGCCTTTCTAACAATTCTCCTTATTAAGTTGTACATTAGACATACTTATATGAGGCAAGTGTTTTGAAATTATCAAAGTGTTGTTTATTAGAAATATATTTTTCTCCTACCCAGTTGAATGTGTTAACAAAAAGACAAAGTGAGAAACTAGATTTTAGTCGAGTCATTCTAATCAGACGTTTATCAGTTTTATTAGCTAATATGTCTGGTTGAATTATGGCTTTTTGTTACTAAAAATGATAAATGTTCTATGAACATATTTTTACATTTAATTTGAGATTCCTTTCTTTTTCAGGGTATCCGACACTAGGTATCAAAGTTTCTTTTCCACTAAGTGGTAAGTCTTCCTCTCCTGGGAAATGAAATGTTTAAATGACTTTCTTGTGTTCAACTATTTAAAGTTTTCCAACAGTCAGCTTAAATATTTATAAGACTAGTCTTTTCAATAAAACATAGAAAAAAGCATCACATTTAAAAGTGAATTAAAAGTATATAAAGCCAAGAATTTCTCTTGGCTACTAAATATCTGGAAATTTGGTGGTCTTGGAATAATCTCTATTTTCCCCAAACTTTTTTATGTCATTAATTACATTTGTTTTAGCAAAGAAAAACAGCACTTATAGAAATGTATTGTACTCATTTCTTGAAAATGTATTGCCTTGTTACATGTTGATAATTGGTGGTCAAATTATCCTAGCCATGTGAAGTAAAATTTCCATACGTACACTGTATGTACAGTTACTCCTCATTATTTGCAAATTCCACAGTTGTGATTTCTCCTCCTTACAATAATGTATTTATTGTAAATACTGTCAGTATTTGTGGCATTTACGAGGTCATTCATTTGTGAACGTATGCAGTGAGGTAAAAAGTTTGAGTCAGCCACATGCATGAGCATTCCCAGCTAAGGGTAAATCTGCCTTCTTGTTTCAGATCTCACATAAGTGCCTTCTTCATGGTCTACATAGTGCTACATATTTTGCATTCTTTGGGGTTTTTTTTTGTTGGTTCACTGTTTAAAAAGGCCACCGTGAATAGGTCTGAAGTGTTATGAAAAGTTCCTAAGAACAAGAGTGTGAGGAGCTTTGATAAAATATGTGTTCAGGCATGAATTAAAGTGCTGTCGACAATTAGTTCAATGTTAAAGAATCATTAGTATATTTTAAATAAGGTGTCTTTAAACAGAAACACATGTGAAATAAGTCTATGAATTGACCAGTTGACAAAAATGCTATGATGAGAGGTTCAAATCCTATTTCCCTAGGAGCAATGATTTAGTATTTGCAAAATCAGTGTTTGTGTTGATATTACAAAATATGTCTAATGTGAATAATGGGATTTGACTGTATATGTACGTGTATATACACATACACACACAAAAATGTTTGCACATGTGATTATTTTTTATTTATTTTGTTGTAGAATATTACTCAAACTTAAAAAAGAATAAAATCCTGCCATTTGCAATGATGGATGGAGCTAGAGAGTATTATCCTATGTGAAATAAGTCAGTCAAAGAAAGACAAATACCATATGATTTCACTCCTATTTGGAATTTAAGAAACAAAACAGATGAACATATGGGGGGGGGAGGGAGCGGCAGACCAAGAAACAGTCTCTTAACTATAGAGAACAAACTGATGGCTACCAGAGAGGAGGTGGGCAGGGGGATGGGTAGTAAGAATGGCATTTGTTATGAGCACTGGGTGTTGTATCTAAGTGATTAACCACTAAATTCTATACCTGAAATTAATATTATGCTGTATGTTAACAAACTGGAATTTAAATCAAATGTATTAAAATAAAATAAAATTTCTTTTGTTAAGTATAGATTTTTAAAGACTAAATATTATTTTAAACCTAGGAAATTTCACAAATCTAAAAAAAAGAAAAAAGAGAGAACAAACTCCAAACAGTAGTTTTCATTAGTTTTAATTAAATCATAATACTTCAGAGAAATAGTGCATCATTAATATTGAAAATTATTTGCAGAAGAGTTTAATGTATTCATTAATTTATTATTTAAATTGATGCTGCAATCATTGTTTAAATCATAAGCATTTTATTTTACTTACTAATCTACCAAATATGGGGAAAATTACATATTTTGTAATAATTTATACTTCGTAAATAATGATTAATACTTAACATTACTTTTTGCACTTTTCCACAATTGCTGTGTTGACATATATCTTCTTTGCTCTTAACCTTGACTGATATGTTTCTTACAGCTGCAAAGTAGAGATCATAAACAAAATACAATAGTGTGCAAAAGGCTTTTGAGTATTCACTTTTCCTTCAGAACATTGTTCAGAACACAGATGCTGAAATTAGTAGACATGAGAATTGCAGAGCATATTCTTCCAGTGAGATTCTAAAATAGTTTACTATTAAATATCAATTAAATACAGTGGTCTTATACATGTTAATGGGTATATCTTAGAACAAAAGTGTACATAGACATACCTCAGTGTAACTGTGGGACTTATATTGTTGTGTATACGTATCTTTTTGGTTAAAAATCTAGTACCTTGGGCCATGCCATACTGAATGTTTCGTATCAGTGTATTTCTCTAGGTTTTTGACATAAACTAGCATTTACTTAAGCACTTTCTATAATCTTGAACCACTTCTAATTTTATGACTGTGTAAAAAGTGTCTGCAAGGAGTAGCCAATCGTAAGAACATCATTGAAATATTACAGTAGTTCCTAATTCTCACAGAAATGATAATTTAATCACTGGACAATAGAAATAGAAATTACAAAGCATATTATAAAATTTTAGAGTTTATTAAAAAATCCTGGACTACAGGAATCATAGTTGGAAGTTTAGGATTTTGAATCGTTTCATATATGGTCCTTACTATGAACTGAGAAACCTTTTATATCATCTAATTCTCACAAATATTATTTGAGTTAGATATTCACATCAAGCTCACTTCAGGGTTAAAGAAAATGAGGTCAGAACGATTAAGTAACTTGGCTAAGTTTACTGAACTAGTCAATAGCAAAGAAGAGATTTGAGCCTGGCTAATCTAATGTGAGAGCTCACATTTTAATCATTGAGCTACTTGGTTCATTTTCATAGTAAAATATTGCTGTTTTATTGGACTAAAATACACATAACAAAATTCACTATTTTAATCATTTTCAAGTGTACAATTAAGTAGCATTAACTATGTTTACATGGTTGTGCAACTATGACCACTATCTATCTCTAGAACCTACTCATCAAAAAATGAAATCATTTTGCTGGTATTCAAAATCCATCGAATTTCCAACACTCTTGCATATTTTAAAAAGAACATCTGTAGAACAAATTAGAGCAATAAAAACTGGAAACTTTGAAATCACATATAATGAATACTGCCAAATGAAAACAGCATTTGATAATATAAAATGTTACCATTTAATTTCTTTCCACTGTTTTAATTGTATAATTATAGTTTAGCCACAGTGCTTCAAAAGATCCAGTTTTTATCACAGTTATGCTAAACTCTATTCTTTAGCTTTTCCAAGAACTTGTCATTCCTGTTTCCATGAAAATTGAGTTTATATAGTGAAAATGAGTATCATTAGACTGTGAAATAGGTAGCCATACTATATTACTGAGAGAAGAAACACCTACTTTGTTATAGAAAGACATAACAAACCTTAGGAGAAATCATTGGAACAGCTATATTTGTCAAATAAATTATTCTAGAACATCCATGTTGGAGATATTTATATATGTTGATCAACTTCTTTTCTAGAGACTATGATAAGAACAAAAGGATTTCTTTAGCTTATGTGAAATAATAATTATTTCTAAATCAAGTTTCTCCAGCTCAAGTAATTGTCTCTGTCAAAACATTTTAACTGGAAAGAAATCACTCACATTTTTTGAAATAGCTTTTGTGAATTTTAATCATATAAAGTCTATTAACTTCAAAAGTATACCATTGAATATAAAACTTGAAAAGGTTTCAGAAATATAATGTTTAAACTAGCATTTAATTCACATAAACATATGCACAGTTTTTATTTTTAAAAGCAATATCACAAATAAAAACAAAGTGTAAACTAGAAAAATACATTTTCATTTTACTTCTCGGATAGGTGCACTGAGTCAGCTATTCAAAGAGGACTTTCTTGACATTTAAGACAAATTAAGTTGTTTTTTTGTTTGTTTGTTTGACAAATTATGTTATACTGATACTACTTCCCTTTTTTCCCACTAAGTTCTTGATTAATTTCTATAAAATTTATTTTCACAAATTGCACAACAAATATAATTATATTTAAGTATGTCAAGTGTTATGCCTATTACAGTTTAATTCAGGTGACATCATAAGTTTTTGGTTGTCCTTGTCTTTTGACATAAGCAATGTGATATAGATATGGATAGATTGAGGTATACATCTGCTATAGAGAGAGAATCTTCAGGCTACAAGGTCATATCATGAAACCAGTGTCAAAGAGTGAAATTTTACTAGTTTTTAGTCCAAAAGAAATTGACCTAACATTACTAATGAAGAGCATAACAGCTCACACTAGCTGACCAAGAGGAGCATTAGTAATGGCAGGAAGTACAGAGAATGTTTTTTTTTTTCTTTTTTTTAAATATGGGAGAACAGAGTATTTGGGTTTTTAATTATATAGTTACCATAGTTTAAGGCATACTAAGGACAAATATGGGGTGGAAGATGAAGCAGCATTGGCGGATATAATAACATTTGTCATGTTGATTTCTTATGTCCATCAGCACCAGGGGAGCATCCTAAGACTGTGGAAGGTTGTTCCTTCATTTTGGCTTAAGGTAGCCAGCATAAGACGGTGTATTTTCTTTGTAATAGCTTAAGAAAAGTCCTACACTATTTGTTCAGTGATTTAAGTGAGATTGTGTGGCAGGCTGGAGAGAAAATACCTTCTTAGAGGAGCTTTCTGGGCATCTGCCTCATCTCCCTGTGTCCACCACCTCACTTCCCCATCAGATACTTCAGGAGCTCTTGGAAACACTGCTGTGGTTGTTTCCTTTTTCCTACTACTGCCAGGTTTCATTGATCAGTAGATTGAAATAAAAGCATTCCCAATATGCAACCATGTTGTGAATCAGGATTTAGAAATCAAGCTTTCACCCAATATTTTTGTGTGGTTGGTTAATAGAATGATAAAGAACTCTTCCAGTGGTGACATGTTCCGTCGCTTTCAACTCCAGTGTGTTACAGATGTCAAGGATACTTGAGATCGTGTCTCCAAACCTTGAAATATAGACTTGAGGATAACATATCCTTTCTTCCTTGGCAATTTTTAACCTAAATTGTAGACTCCTTTAAGTCAAAAATTTGTCACAGTGAAAGAAGTCCTCAAAGCTTGGTTCAGTCGGCTAGAGACCACCATTTCCCAGCTAAGTGTGTACATGGCTTTATTCAGGATGTCAGACAAGTAGTAAACTTAATAGTTATTTTAACAATACAGCTCTCCATGGATACCATATTCTTATCTCTTTCAGAAGTCATTTTTCAAGGGGAGCAAGATAAAAAATTGATGAATAAAACATTAGTGACTTATGAAAAATCATAGGAATGATTACATTTTATTATTCTTGAGTCATTAGTATTCTAAATGGATTAATATCTTGTTGTCATAATTTTAACTCTTGTTTTTGAAAAAGGGATAGCTCAGTAATGTCAACTCAGAGTGGTCAAATACATGGTTATGATTGTTGCTATAGAAGTGATCAAAAACTACTAAAACGAGGGAATATTGTAATGCCAAATAACAGTAGTATATAAGGATATCAGCTGAGCAAACCAGAAAATACTAGTCCAGCAGCTTATGGAAGTTATTTCCGTAGGTAAAATAGCATCAAAATATATTTAAAGCCTTTGGAATATCATCTTCATTAACTGTCTTCTCAGAGAAATACAAACTCACACACAATTTAATGTTATTGTTCAAAGCTCCTTAAACATATAATTATTAGGGAGGTTTTAACTGAATGAATAGAAAGAGATTACAATAGCTTAATACAAGAAGATATGCCCTGATATTATATATTCTTAAATAATATGTTAAACCTCCTTACAGAAGGCAGAGGAATCTATATAGCCTTGCAGTAATGCTTTTTGATGTATTTAGAAATTGATATAGAACAAACTACTTGCCACAAGCACACACTTTGAACATAGATCAAAAACTCAGTCATATGTAAAAAAGCACTTTGGCTCCTTAGCATCCTCCCCTGAGAGAACTTCCCCATGGATGGAATAATGATAAAGAAATTCCAATCAATGAATAGCGTGCAGAAGAAATATAGGCAAAGTAGAGACCGAGGTTGAAGTGAAGGGCATTGTTTTAGGTTTGGTCATGCAGAGGAAAACCAGGTCATGAGCCTTCAGACTGGAGAACATAAAGACCCCAGTCCTCTATGGGGGCACATTTTTAACAATGTCCAAAACAGAAACTTGGGTTTGCAAGGCCTGACAGCTATGCAATTTGTAGGGCCCACTTTAAGAAAAGTGATATAATACACAAACAAAATTAGGTAATAAACAGCACTTTTATACAGCGATAATTCTAATTACAAGATTTCTGAAGCTTGCAAACAACATAAACAAAAATGCAGAAAAATAACAGAATTAAAACTATTATGTAACTCTCTGACCAGCCTCTATATTCCTTTTATTTCCCTCCATTTTTGTCTGCATCCTCTTTTATCATCTGTCCAAATGACAAATATAAAAACAAAAAAGAAAGGTAACAATTATCAAAATGATGTTTTGAATTTCCAGAATAGTGGCCTTCCTTGTTGTTGTGTTCATTGCTCAGTTAACCACATACTTACAGAAAAAATGTTGAGGTGTCCTAGCGAATATATGAGACAAATAAGCAGATAAAAATTGGCCTGTACATGATAATAAGCCAAATTTAAAAAGAAAAAAATAATGCTTAATGTTTATTTGGACATCATTTAAGTATTAAGTATTGGGCATTATCATCTAACCATATACATGTAAATATAGAAGCATCTTTGATATGCAGAACTATTTGATTTGATTTGATTTTACAATGCTTAGCATGTGGTATATCCTTAAAGGAGTACTTAAAAATAATAACAATGTTAAGAATAGAATACCAAAAACTCACATAATGCACATCAAATTCCTTAGATTGTCAGACTTGATTCTGACATTCACTCATTAAGGTTCATCCATTAATATGTGACCACTAAAATATTTACAAATTTTCCATTTTGTGGAAAAAAACACACACTGTAGGCCAGTCTATAATTAGTAGTAAATAGATTGGCAGAATAAACATGAATTTTTAGAAATAATTGAATTGTGATAATTTAAATGAAGAAGGCTATAGTATTCCACTTTTATATTCTTATTCAACATTCCAGTACAACTTCTTTATAATTTTTTATAAAGACATTTTGATGTCAGGGGTGGGAGAAATCTATACTTTATTTTATCAAACTAATTATTTCTATTTGCCTAATTACTACATGGAAGTGGTGAGGTAATATTTGAACTGTAGTGTTTCTACTTTGAAAAGACGTATTTTGGATCATTTGTTATGTGACATTAATTTTTCTAACAATACTAGCATTCTTCAACCAAATGTGATTTTTCTGGTCTTAGAAGATTTGTAGATATTTCACACTATTGCCAAACGTCTACACTACCACTAAGAGGGATAAAAAAAAAAAAATCTTAACCAGTTATCACAAATTTATTCAGGAGGGTAGATTCATGTTATAGTTTTTAAAAATTTTTCCCTTTATAACATTTTTTTTGTTTTTTTTTCTTTTTTTTAATTGAAGTACAATATTATATTAGTTTCAAGTGTCAACAGAAAGATTCAACATTTATATATATTAGGAAATAATCAGCACAATAATTCTAGTTACCATATGTCATCGTATCGTTATTACAATATTATTTACTATATCCTTAATGCTATACATCTTTACATTACCATCATTTATTTATTTTATAATCTCTTACTTATTTTTATATTCCAACAGCAACATCACTCTGATTGATACTGTCAGCATTAACTTATGATACTGAACAAAATGAATGTTGCCTAGGAGTTTATTGGAAAGTGAATGACTCGATTTGAGAAAATGTCATCTACATGAACTGACATTTTTTGAAATATTTGACTTCATGATTACCTCCACAGATATCATCCAATTAGATTGTATCACTTCATTAAATGCCATATTATCCTCTTTTTAAAATCCAATATGTTTGAACTCATGCATGTTTGCATGTGTGTATGTGTGTGTACATTTGTATATGTGTATGCATCCGTATAGATAGTTTCGTAAATTACCTATGAGTAGTGTAGGGAAGAAGAAATTCTCCCTCTTCCCTTCAAAGTCTTCCAGCTGGACTAAGAATTAAATTTACATGAGACACATTAACAGGAGGAAAAAAAACCCCACAGTTTTATTATGTGCACACAGAGGCCCAATAATGAAATTGAGACTCAAACCAATGACTAAGGCAGGCAGTTCTTACACTTTTTAGACAAAAAGACAATAAATTTGTGAAGATTTGACAGAATAAAGAAAGCAGATGTTTGGGAGCTTTAATTAGTAAAGAAATCTAAGCACAATTTGGGCTGAGGTTAATAGATTAGTAAGAAAGTAATAAGGTGTTTATACAGACTTCTTGACTCTAAATTTCTTATCTCTGGTGATAAGGGTGCCTTTTTAATTCTTAGTGCAGGGAGGGTAGCTTTCATGTGGGAGTTTATTTACTGCTTTTCAGAGGAAGTTCTGAATGTCCTTCCCCAGGCTGTTTCCCAAGTAGCTTCAATTCAAAATAATCAATAGGCCATTGTGGTGCATTTTGTGGGGCCTTCCACTGACCCCCATGATAGGCACTCATTGTCCTGGAATATGAAGGTAACAAGATTTATTTTCTTTGTGTTATCTACCAAATGTTGCTAGGCACTTTAATACTCTGGGCAAATCACTTGGGGATAGGTGGATAATTTACGCATTAAATTCTTGAGAGAATAGGAACTGAGTTCTCCAATGCCTGAGCCTCAGAATCTTGATTAAGAAGTACTATTGTAGAGCAAGATTGCTCTGATCAAGATTCAGGGGCAAGAAAGCATATGGAAGTCTCCAAACTAAAATTACCTTAAAGTAAGAGAGAGTATTATCTGACATCTCATGACTCTCACAAAGAACATTTGATGAAGTCTTATCCTGAAACAACTCGAATTGAGGTTGAAAACCCAACTGTACCCACATAATCCAAGAGATGCTATTTTGAATAACAACTGTGATTAAACAACAGATACACAATTAGAAACCCAGATATATATATATACCCAACTTTGTGTGCTTTTAGCAACCTGGACATGGGACATCATTACTGAAAATTGAATGTGTCCATGAAATAATTTACATGTAGCAGGTGTTACAAGTATAGTAACCCACAGCCTTTGTTGCCTCCCTTCTTTTTGAACAAAACAAGGACTGATATATTTGTAATGCAGGAATGCAG
>NW_024423897.1:43523855-43546442 GCF_017311325.1 Ursus maritimus | reverse complement strand
AAATAGATAGATGTTAGGTAAATAGATAGATACATAGATGATACCTAGATACATAGATAATTTCATAGGGCTGATGTAACAAATTACAGCTAACTAGGTGGCTTAAAATAACAGAAAGTTACTATTTTATATTTCTGGAGGCTTGAATTCTGAAATCAGAAGTTTGGCAGAGTTGGTTCTTTTGAGGGCTGTGAGGAAAAATTTGTTCCATACCTTTCTTCTAACTTTTGGTGGTTTACCTTGTGTTCCTTGGTTTGTAGATGGTGTCCCTCAAATCTTCCACCTTTCTATGGTGTCCTCCCTGTATCTTTGCATATAGTCTTGCCTCTGTACATGTCTGCTTCTGTGTCCAGATTTTTTCCATTTTTAATAAGGTCCACTTGGGTTGGATTAGGGCCCACCCTAATGATGTCATTTTAATTTATTACCTCTGTATTACCTATGTGAGGTATGGACCTCATTTCAAAAGGACCTCATTTCAAAAAGGTTACATTCTGAGGTACTGGTGGGGAGCAGGGAGGGGGGTTAGGACTTCAACGTATCTTTTTTGAGGGCCTAAATTCAACTAACAGGTACGTAGATAACTAAATAATATTAAAAGAGATATGTAAACTTAATTATTTTGTATATTATTTTTTAAATCTTTTTTAAAGTTTTTATTTAAATTCCAGTTAGTTAGCATACAGTGTAATATTGGTTTCAGGTGTACAATTTAGCAGTTTAGCACTTCCATATAATATCCCATGCTTATCACAAGTGCTCTCCTTAATCCCCACCACCTATTTAACCCATCCCCCCACTCATCTCCCCTCTGATAACCATCAGTTTGTTCTCTATAGTTAAGACTCTGTTTTTTGGTTTGCCTCTCTTTCTTTCTTACTCCCCTATGTTTTGTTTCTTAAATTCCACATATGAGTGAAATTATATGGCATTTGTCTTTTGCTGACTGACTTATTTTGCTTGGCATATTATTTTCGAATGGTGGTAGTGTCAACCTCATCAGCTATGTATTTAATCAACATAATAGGTCTCACAGTAAAAGAGGAAACTTAAAATTGTTCCTTAATATATGTAACATATTTACTTCACATTTGATGAATTAAAATAACAAACCATAGTGTCCATGATGTTACAGGTAGAGGAAGAAGGTATAGAAGGCAATTTCTAGAATTGCCTCAACATATTAAACCAAATGATAAAAATTAACACTAACTTGTTTATAGTAACTTAAATCAACTGGATTAGGGAATATATATCATTCAAGTTACATGGAGAAATGTGGTAAGTGTAAAAAATAATAGTGACCATCCTGAAGAAAAGTAAAGATATTTAATGGAAGTCTTAGAATGGGGTGCTGAGGAGTTCGCAAATTATTGCATAATTCATCAGGGGTTATGGGAGGTTTTAAAGGGGAAACAATTTTAAAAAGACAAGTCTATAAGATCGATCAATGATTATAGAATAGAGTTTTCCTCGTAAATAACCTAGAGAAAAGAATTAAGTTCAAAGTGTTTTTAGATGCTGTCTCTTTAGCCAAGATGGAGTTACAATGGGGTTGATGATATTGACAGGTTTTGGTGACTGATTACATGTGGGAAGTAGAGAAGGAACATGAAACATAAATGCATAGAGCCCACTGTAACGCAAAGCTTAGTCTTTGAGTGACTGGGTTTTGTTCCATTGTGAAGAACATAAAGTTAAAACAAAAATTCTTGAACCCAAAAAATGTTGTTCCTAAGATTCTGTTGAGAGTTTATGTATATTCTTCCTTCTTTCTTCCTTCCTTCCTTTTCTTCCTTCCTGCTCCTTCTCCTCCTCCGCTTCCTTCATGTTCTTCTCCGTTCTAACTCTGAAGGAAAGAAGAACAAAATTTAAAAAAGAAAATTAAAAAAAAAAACAAAAACAAAGTAGAACCTAGGGGCTGAGGAAAGGTAAAAAGACATAGTTCGATTTAACATATCCCATGAGAAGTAAAAAAAAAAAATGTTTTATGTGGTTCAGAGCACCTGGGAGAGAGTGTAAAGCAGAACAGAATAGCCAGTGTAACAAACACTAGAGAAGGAAGAAGAAAGATATACCTATGTAAGGATTATTATTTTTACAAAACACCCAAGGTAAAAGATATGAAGAGGACCAAAAAAAAAAAAAAAAAAGCTTTGTGACCAGTCACTAAATGGATATGACTTCAAAAAGCAACTAGAATAGAAAAACTAGAATAGAAAAACAAGGGAATTTAGTTTAGGTATAGAAGATAGTTTTGACTTTTACTTACTTTGCGTTTTGATTTTTTTTCTGAAAGTTTTCTTTTATTGAAAAATCTGAAACATGAGAGACTATGGACTATGAGAAACAAACTGAAGGCCTCAGAGGGGAGTGGGTGGGGGTATGGGATAGACCGGTGATGGGTAGTAAGGAGGGCACGTATTGCATGGTGCACTGGGTGTTATATGCAACTAATGAATCATCGAACTTTACATCAGAAACCGGGGATGTACTGTATGGTGACTAACATAATATAATAAAAAATCATTAAAAAAAAAAAAAGAAAAAAAAAGGAAAAAAATTTCTCCTCAAAAAGTTAAGTTTAGAAATCTCTCCAGGATAACATTTGCTATTCTTTTCTCAGATTAGCAAATCCTCATTTTACTACTTTTAATCCTCATGACAAAAAAGGAAGGAAAATTAAATTCAAATGCATAAATTTAAACTGTAATCAAAGTCATATAAAGAATTCTGACAGGGTCCTTATTTTGAAAAGAAATGCTTTCTATATTGTCAAAGCAGTGTTTTAACATTTTAATCATTGTTGCAAACATTAAAAGGATATAGGTTTTTGTAGACCCACAACCAGCTTTGAATTTTTGAATTCAGTAGTGTGGTGCCCATATTAACCTTTTTTTCATTGTCGTAAGGTCACCACTCCTAACTTTCTCTTCATTGTATTTTATATCAATGTCTGTTTTTCTCATGGAGTTTATTTTGTGTTAGAGTCCTCTGTCAAGTATTTTCTGTGAGTCACATCTTGATATAGGCTTTGAATTCTTACATATCTACAGAAAAAAAATTTTCAGTCCTAAGAAGGTGAAATATCTGTTAAAAGTAATGCCATCTTAACTTGATGTATTATTCCTGGGTAGAGGAGTCTTTTCATATATTCTTCTAGCTCCCAGTGTTAGAGATGAGAAGTTTAATACATTTGAATATTTTGCTTTCTCAGTGACTTGTCTGTGAAGAAACTTAAAAAGATGTCCTTTCCTTTTTCTTAATACTTAGAATTCAGAAATTTTACTAGGCTATGTATAAGTGAATAGCTCTTTTTTGTTTTTCCTCAAGCTTGCCTGTATCTCAGTGAATGTTTATAATTCTTTGACTCAAATGTTTTTTTCAAACCAAGGGTAGCTTTCTTTATTATTTATTCAAATGCTCTCCATCCTATATTTGTTTCTAATTCTCCTTTTTGAAAATACTATTATGTGAATCATGGGTCATCTAATTTTGTTTCAGTTACTGCATATGGAATGATTTATGAAAACAACTATTTTTTATTGCATGAAACAGGTTATTAACAATAGAAAAATGCATATATTGGCCTATTAGTGATTTTAAAAAAAGTTATCCCTATATTTACTAAGACATTTTCTAGAAAGTAGAATAAGTTATATTTTCTTGGTGATTTGTACTGTCTATTATTTTCTATAGTGGAGATGTCATTCAATAAACACTACAAATGATAAATAAAATGTATTCACTATTATAATGAAAGCTTATGTTAACATAGACTTCTAATTGACACATCATGACCTCTTTATTTGTGACCATGAATGACTTTTCATAACATGAAACATCATGTTCTTAAGATTTTCAATGTGTGAGCTAATCTTGACTATGAATTGATCAACATATGTTTTTTATCATCAAGACTGGGGACTCAAATAATTAGTTCAAAAATAATGGTACATACATAGAAGTGAAAACTAATTTACAGCACTGAGTTATGCCAAGTGTTCTCTAAAAGACAACATTTAAATGGAAAATTCACATAAGTTAATAAGTCAGTAAACAAAAATATAAAATTGACTATAATATATTGTTTAATAGTATTGAATATTCAGATGAGAAGATTTTTTTCATTAACTCAAATCTAGTTCTATCCTCAGCAATTATGATTCAATAAGCTGAGTAGACTTCAGATGTTTTGATGTTTTGCAACTTGTCTGGGAGAAAATGAAGTAGCTAGGGAGTATGTTTTGAGGGAAAAAAAAAAAAAAACACCAAAAACCTAAAACTAAAAAATGTAATGCCCTTTTATTTGGGTAGATCATTTCTACTTCTTCACATTGCACAAACTTAGTTTCCAGAGATTTCCTTGAATTTTTTAAGCATATATGACTCATAATATGTGCCATAAACTCATTCTGCTATTTATGAAGTAGAAACTTATTACAAAAGGCTGCAGAGTACATAGGATCAATAAAAGATTATGAGAATCTTTTGAGCCAGAAAATAGTTCAGAGAGCACAGAGCAATATTAATTAACACTAAAAGGAAATAAAAGTTTAGATGAATGTTTTAATTTAGTCCAAATGTAAAAATTTGCAAATGTAGAGAAAAGATGGGGTACGGGAAGCTATAACGTGATACAATCTGCTGGAAACTACTTAATTTGAACTGCGTTTATTACATTGGAGGACCTGACTTGATAGTTTTATTTGCTTTTATTAAAGATGCTTCAAATTGCTTTATTCTTTATTAGCCATAAGTTACAATACAATTTCCTATATGCATGAAATTTTATGTCATAGTAAAGGCATGTTAAAAATCTTATTGACCCACTTAGTGAAACATCACTTCTTCTACAGTGATCCAGTTACTGTTATCTTTCGGGAAATCTTTTTTTGTTTGTTTGTGGGGTTTTTTTCGTTGTTTTTTTAAGTAAGCTCCATGCCCAGTGCAGAGTCCAACATGGGTCTTGAACTCATGACCCTAAGTTCAAGACCTGAGCTGAGATCCAGAGTCGGATGCTTAACTGACTAAGGCATCAAGGTGCCCCTTGTTTGTTTGTTTTTGTGGTGTTGGTTGTTTGATTTATAAAACCACCGCTTACAGAAAATAAATTAAAATAACTACAATCTACACACATATATTTGACACTCCTCATCTTTCAACACCTACTCCTATTAAGATGTAAAATCAAATTCAGATGTTCAGATGAGAAATTAAGTTAACAGCCCCAGATTCACAGAGAATTAAGCTTCAGCACAAAGTTTTAACATAGGTATATTTGACCCTAAATCTATTGTCTAATCTATAATATGATACCTAAAATGATAGCTATCATGTATTGAGGATTTGGGTGCATTATTGCAAAAGAATCATGAAGGAAGGTTAAAGAAACTAAGACTTAGAAATGTTAAATATCTTGCCCAAGGCAGACCTGTTCCACTGTTGAGCCCTGTGCAACTGCTATCAACTGTTACCATTCTCCTGCCAGGCACGAGCAAGTCCCTTCTTATATACATTTTTCAGGTCACATTTCCCAGAACAATGGCCATCACTGGCCTCAAAAAGAGGAGTCCATCGTTTTGTTAGGAAAACTGAAATATTTATATTTCATTAACCTGAATTATTTTTCCACTTGGCCTAGAGGCAAGCGTGCATGAAATTTAACTCAGGAATACAACATGGATTAAATTCATATATAATAATGTAATATAATGTACAATTTATATGAACATACCATAATGTATAATGTATAACACATTGTATAATGTATGTTGTATAATTTATATATTATATGTATATATAACATAACTTTAAGTGCCAAGATTTAAATTACCTACCTATTCTAAATTGTAGCAGAAGCCAGAGGTGGAAGTGAGTGAAATTGAAAGAACGGCACTGAGGTTTATACATTTTTTGTATTTTAGAAGTAAAAAATAAAAAAGGAATGGAAGGGGAACCAATGATGTGACAAGTGCTGCATTAGATATTTATATTCTTCAGTTCCTCTGATGCTAACATCCATCCTACCAAAAAAAAAAAAAAAAATGAAGCATCTCAGGTTAGGAGACAAGATTATGTTCACAGTAGACTCACTAAGTCTGTCATCACCCAAAGGTCACACTTTTCCTGGTTTCCTCATACTACAAATCTCCATAGGAAAGCAACACAAAGTAAAATATTCTTTACCCATTGTTTCATATTATGAGCCTCAGTATTAGTAATATCTAAGCTTAACGTGAGAAAAACCTGTAAGTCTTTAAGTACAAAATTACTTTAATAGAAATCACCTCTTAAACAGTTGTTATCCAAGCTCAATATATTTGCTTCCAAGAAAAGAGATTTCATTACTCACAGTAGCAATACACTTGTTGGATATTTCATTTATTTGTATTATCTCCCATATAGATGTGTATTTTATCTCCCAATAAGTTTCACGCATTTTCTTCTCTAGCAACATAAATATTCTCTAACAATAGTTTTTATGGGATATAAAAAGTATTTAGAGTAACTGGAAAGTAACTGTCAACCTAGAATTGTGTCCTCATCTTTTTGAATTAAGCAAAGTCAAGTCATCTGCCAAAAAAAAAACATTAAGACATTTTATTGTAGGCAGATTTCATTAAGGAAATTCTCAAGGCAGTATTTTAGAAAAAAAGAAATATTATGCCATTAAAAAAGTTCTGAGATGTAAAAGTTGATAAAAAAAATTGATAAATATGTACATAAACTTAAGCAAATTTTGACTACATAAAGATAATGATGATAAATTTCATTTGGAAAATTAGTAAAATACTGGATGATATTAATATATATGACAGAAGAGGATTGATCAAAGTTAAAGAATTTTCTGGTTTTTTTCAGTAAAATTGATTTATTATACATAAATTTCTTTAAAATGTTTAATGTACATACTAAAAGGATAAAAGTTTACTTCAAAACAGTAGAGGGAAAATAACACAATAAAAAATAACACAATAAAGTTAAGCAAATAAAGTGACAAAAATTTAAAAATAGACATAGATAGGGGTGCCTGGGTGGCTCAGTGTGTTGAATGGGCAACTCTTGATTGCAGTGCAGGTCATGATCTTGGGATCCTGGGATCAAGCTTTTGTCAGGCTTCCTGCTCAAAATGGAGTCTGCTTGAGGATTCTTTCTCTCCCTCTCCCTGTGCCCTTCCCCCACTCATACACATACTCTCTCTCTCCTCCTAAAATAAATAAATCTTTTTTTAAAAAGTAGACATAAATAATTAGAAAGTACACAAAGAATGTTGAATATATCAAGATATATCTATATTCAAAATAGTGTTTATTGGTCTAAAATTATCACTTAAATGTAGATTAGATGAAAAATATTTATATATAATATAAAGAGACATTTCTAAAAATACAAGAGTACAGGAATTTTGGGTGCCTGGGTGGTCCAGTTGGTTAAGCGTCTGCCTTTGTCTCAGGTCATGATCTCAGGGTTCTCGGATCAAGCTGTCATTGAGCTCCCTGTTAGTGGGGAGTCTGCTTCTCCCTCTCCCTTTGCCCCTCCCCCCCAGCTCTCTCTCTCTCTCAAATAAATAAATAAAATATTTTAAGAAAAGAGTACAGGAATTTTAAATGAAAGAAAATGATAATGAATAGATCTAGAAAATACTACCAAAATTAATATGGTATTTTTATCTGAATAATTTATATGTCTTAAAAACACCAAATTTAGGAGATGTGAAAAAAGGATCATAGGATCCTTCATTTGAACTGCCAATACTTTAATTTCTAATTTTGCACAAAGGTCTCACTTATAATATGTGAAATAGAAACTATAAAGGAAAGCATTGTCATCTATCCAGTTGGCAAAGAACAACGAATTATTGGCATACTGCTTTGCTCTCTCATTCATTACTGGTTAGAGTAAAATCTGGTACTATTCTTATTAATAACATAATATCTATTAAAATGAAGAACACACACATTTATATCAGTTATCTATTACCATAATAATGCTGCGTAACAAACCATCCCAAACTCAATGGCTCAAACACAGTTAGTTTTGAATTCACAAACTACGAATCAGTGATTTAGGCAGATTAGTTTTTCTGGTCTTGTCTGGCCTCCATTGCATTTCTAGGAATAGACATGTGTTGACCAGCTGTTAGTTAGGGTTACTTGGCTCTCTTTCAGGTATCTTTTACATCACTGCAACAGCTTCCTGGGGATATGTTTTCATGGTGAAGGCAGAGGTGCAAAGGCAAGCAAGCCTAGTTGTGAAAGTCTTTCAAGCCTCTGTTTACATTCTGCTCTCAAACACTGCATTGATCCACAGCCAGTCCACTGGCTGCACTCAGAATCAGGTGTGGGGAAATAAGCTCCATCTCTTTATCAAGATTAATTTGAAAGTCACACCACAAAGGGCATGGATACAGGAAAAGGTGAAGTATTAGAGACATTAATACTACCTTATCCTTTGATGCAGTTTTTCATATACAGGAGTTTTTCATATAAATATGTTTGGGCATGTGTGACATGACCCAAGTATAATAATATTTAGTAAAATATTCTTCAAAGCAGGCACTAATATATATCCAGTATGAAGACTATTAAACATGTCTAATTGCAAAATTTCTGAATGGATGTTCTGTAGCTACTGAAAATTATTTATGGGAAAAATACTTTTAAGTGAAAAAGCAAAATGCAAATGGCTACTATATGCTACCATGTTTTTAAATAAATAAAATATGCTTCAATATCTGAAAAAACAGTAATTAAGTGCTAAAGATAATGGATGACATTTGAGAGGAAAATAGGAGGCCTGAGCAACTAAAGTGTTCATAATTTTACTGTATACAGTATACCTTTCAATCTTTTTGAAATTCTATCCCATAGGCATATATTACCTCTTGCACTTATTACTTATTTTTTTGTATGTCACATCAATTGAGAGGGCAACTATATAATAATTAATTCCAAGGGGTATGGTATTTCCAATATGTTTTCTGGTCTTCAACTTATTTTAGTCTGAATTAAGATAAATTGTAATATGTAGAATAGAAAAATTACTCAAAATATGTAAATTTCATGTGATTTATGAATTGCCAACAGTTTTGTGTGTCTAGCACTTAAATTAATGAATATGGTCTGTGCACCTTCTCAATTACTAATTTAGGTAATTCTTCCTGTATTTAGTTTCACTTATAAGATGACAATTCTTCTTAAAGGAAGAGGCAATGATTTTTCTTCTGTCCTCTAAGGTTGTTGTTGGGAGTGAGCAGCAATAAAACACAGTAGAAGTGCAGTGAGATTCAGAGAGAACTGTCACAAATTTACAGAACTTAATGCCATTTCATTGTAAGCAAAATTTATAGATATATATTTTTCTGGGTATCCATCTCCATGCCTGGTGAAAAAAATTAATGGGAGAAACAGTGTCTACAGGCAGTGGTAGTTTAAATATTGCTAGTTCTTATTTGTATTTGACACTACAAGTCATGAATTATTCTGACTTCTTACTGTTTGACATTAGTAAATACGTACAGTATTTCTTAAACTCTTCATAAATATGGCTTTTTAAATCTGTTTAAAACAAAGATAATAAAGGGATAGGTGATACATTTCTTTATTCCTTTATGGTTTGGTCAACCTATGTGAAATATTTTATATTTTAATATACAAACAATAAAATTTAGTCAAAATGAATTACATTAGAGATATTTTAGGCTGGTCTCTTGCTGTTTGTAAGACAGATGGCAACATCTCTAAAGTTATAAATTTAAATTATATTGTATGTGCCATTGGGTATTCATATGCATAATTTCAGATATTTGACTACTTATTTTTCATAAATATGTAAATATTTTGTTTCATCTTTTGGGACAAAATCAGTGTATTACATCCAAATAATAATCCGAAGGGAACAAATATCTATTGAACTTGGTTCCAGAATTTATAATGAATATAGTTTGCCAACGTAAATGACTTTCAGGATCTGACTTTTCAAAGTTAATATCACACTACAAAGAGAAACGATGATAACTGGGTGGTAGAAGGCGAAGATATTGCATATTGGCTTGAAAATGGAAAAATAGAAATTAAACAATTTAGGGAAAAGAAGTAAGGCACTGAAATAAAAGGAAACCTTAAATAAATAAAATAAACATAGGATGAGAAAACCTGCCTTCCAAATTAAGTATTATTTTTTCCTCATTCATCATTTTTGTCTTAAGAGTTTAATTTTAAAAAGTCACTTTAGTTAAAGCTGCAACTGAAATTGACCTTTTCAACATTAGTTAATTTTTATGGAAGAGGAATTTACAGGTAGCTAAAATCAAAGATTCTATTAGAAGCTAATGATAGACTACTTGCTGTGTATCTATATGTGTTCCTATAAATCAATTATATTGTAGAATTTCTGAGTTCAACAAAACTTGACCTTTAGTGAACTTTATCTAGTGTTATGTACACAATGTCCTCACATTCCTACCCAGATGACTATAAGTATTATCACATCTTAATGAAAATCAAATTTCCTTATATTCAGTAATTAGCTAGTAAAACTAATTAGTTGAGGACCTACAAAACTAGTGTTAAAGGTGATTAAGCCAAGTTAATGATTACAAAAATAATTATGGTTCCACAGTGAACCTCAGAATTATAATTGGACTGTCTATCCCAGTTAATTAGATAATTAGCACACCAAGATTGTTGAAAAACTTTGAGCAGTTGGAAAAGTGCATTCTTTAGAAATCTCACATTTAGATGTGCTCTTTAGGATAATTTGATATCACAAATCCTCCAAAGTTAAGAGGAGACAATGTAATTTTCATTTTCACAATAATTAGTAGTTATCCAATTAATGTTATTGCTATTAGTTTCTTTCCCTTCCAAACCAAATTTGATCAAAAGAGCAATAAACTTCAACCAAAAGTACAAACTAGCATTAGGTGAATTTATTGGTTGATTGCCTCTAACAACAGAGTAAATTGTGATTATATTTTATGCAATTCTTTAAATGTTCCAAATATAAAATTTATCATTTATACTAAACAATTCAATTTTCATATCTACTGAAAAATATTTCATTCTGATAAATTTTTTTACTGTTTTGGCAACTCTTTTTATTTCAAATGCCTATATGGAATCATTCATTGTCTTATATATAGGATCATTTTCATGTTGCTACTTTAAAAGACTGAAAACTATAAACCTTATCAAATCACTATTATCTGGATCAATCTAGGTTCAGAGTGTGAAATAACACACTAGGGTTAGGTGGACTCATGTTTTTTGGTGAATCACACACAAATAATTAAAAATAAAACCTCTACTCTCAAAAGAATTATCTTTTTGAATTATAGCTACTTGTTCACAAGTTATCTCACACAATGGGTGGATTATCCTAAAGAGTAGAATCAAAATTAATGACATATTTCTTATATTCACAGTATTCTGTTATAATATTAGCACATAAAACAAACCCATTGAAGTTGTTAAATAAAAGCTCTCAGTTTAGAGGAAAATCAGAATTTCATTGCACTTAGAATCCTGTAAGTTTGATTTTTAAACATGATCCACAGTTCATAACTTAAGAAGGGACTAGCATATTTGATAAACACCTGTTTACAGATTTTTATATCCAGGTGGGTGGTAATTTTTGACAGGGAACATATTTAAAATTTGGCATTATGGGGCACCTGGGTGCCTCAGTTGGTTAAGCACCAGACTTGATTTTGGCTCAGGTCATGAACTCAGGGTCATGAGACAGAGTCCTGGTTTGGGCTCTGTGCTAGGAGTGGAACCTGCTTAAGATTCTCTCTCCTCTCCTTCTACCCCTCCCCCACTCGCTCTTTTTTCTCTCTCTCCATAAAATTTTTTTTTTAATTCAAAATAAGAAAAAATCAAAATCTTTCTGAAAAGGTGACATTTCCATATAAATTAAAATAAAAATTATTGATACCTGAAAATCAAGAAATAACATGTACAGAATTTGTATTCTTCATACATATTCCCATATTATAATTAATTTCTTAATTATAGTTGTCTCCAATACTATGTCACTGGTACTTTTATGAATAATGTTTTTTTCTTAATATTATCTTTTGATTTTTTGTGGTCTGCTTCAGAGTTGAGTTTTATGATTAATACATTGAAAGTGTTGACATGACACTTTCAGCTGAATCCTGTATTTGGACCATAATTTTTCAATCGAAAAAGTATTCTGAACCACTTCTAATTGTCATAGTAGGACAGTTCTCCATTCCTTCTCTCTACGTTTCTCTCTGCATCTTCAGATATGTCAATGTTGATTTTTTTTTTCTTTATTGAAATGTTTACTCTAGGGGCACCGGGGTAGCTCAGTCACTTAAGCATCTGAATTTGGCAGTCTAGAATTCAATGTTGGAATCATATTTACTTCCCTTTTATAATTCAGTGTGTCTGTTCATTTTCCCTAAACGGTTTTCTCTTTGGGTTTATAATCTTCCTCTGGATTTAAATACATCTTAACCACATACTTGGACTCTAATTTATTTATATTTATTTCTTGTTTTGTTTCCCTGACTGAAATCTTTATGTGACTAAAAACTTTGCTCATTTGGTATTAAAAATATAGTGATCTAAATGGTCTCCGGCAAACTTCAGCATTCTCTAATCTCCAGAATCAGACCCCTTAGATATCAAATGCTGCTGAGCATTATGGATTTGAATTTACTTCAGCATCCTGGGCTTGGCAACTTAGTTTCAAGTACCTCCAGGGAAAACTTATCCCATCTTGCACTAGGAAATCCTGTATTCAGTCGTTCCATTTAACCTAGAATTTTTTGCAAAAACACAGACATTTTATTTCAATAATACCTTATTAACATATGAACCTTCCCCTATGAAATAATGTTCTGTTTTGTATCCCTCCAGCATCTCCAGTGTCATACATTTTCATGGAAGTTTCCACTAATAGCAAAGTCATGTGAAAGAAGAAGTCTAAAAAAGTCTAAAAAAAGAAGTCTCATGGGAAAACTGTCGTGTGTCATTTAAAATAACAGCTACCTTTTTCTAATTTGTAATTATTGAATCTTTTGAACAGTTCTGTGATTAAAGTAGGAAGTTAGTAAGCATCCACTTGACTAATTTTTTTAAAAGATTTATTTATTCATTTTAGAGAGAGAGAGAGCACGAGCAGGGGGAGGGACAAAGGGCAAGAGAGAATCTCAAGCAGACTCCCTGCTGAGCGCAGAGTCTGATGGAGGGCTCAATCAAAGGACCCTGAAATCATGACGTAAGCTGCAATCCGGAGTCAGACACTCAACCAACTGAGCCACCTAGGTGCCCTTGACTAATTTTTTTTAAAGATTTATTTTTTTTATTTATTTTTTTTAAAGATTTTATTTATTTATTTGACAGAGATAGAGACAGCCAGCGAGAGACGGAACACAAGCAGGGGGAGTGGGAGAGGAAGAAGCAGGCTCATAGCGGAAGAGCCTGATGTGGGGCTTGATCCCATAACGCCGGGATCACACCCTGAGCCGAAGGCAGACGCTCAACCAGAGTAGTGGGAGGTTCATAGGGTAACAATCTTCAAGCAGATCCATGCTGAGCATGTAACCTGACACATGTCTCCATCTTATGACCTATGAGATCATGACCTGAGCTGAAACCAAGAGTCAGACACTTAACTTACTGAGCCACCCATCTGACCCTCTTTCCATTTTCTATTTCTATTTTATTACTAACCCAAACAGGATACATTTATCATGTTTTCAGGAACCATACTGATATGGTGCCATTATGTTTGTGCTTCCAAACTTCTGTTCTGGCTACCTTTCCCCCTCCAGGCCCACCATGCTGCTTGTCTACAATGCTCCCTACCCTACATGTACATGTCTTTGATTTTTTTTATTGTTATGAACTGAACGCTTATGCCCCCCCAAATTCATATGTTGAAATCCTCACCCCAATCTGATGGCATTTGCTGGTGGGGACTTTGGGAAATAATTAGGTCATGAGGGTGGAACTAGTGCCCTTATAAAAGGGACCTCAAAGAGTTCTCTTGCCCTCTTTCCACTATGTAGGACACAAGAAGTCAGCAATCTGCAACCGGGACGAGGGCCCTCACCAGAACCATATCATACTGGCATCCTGATATAGGACTTCCAAACTGTAAAACTATGGGAAATAAATTTCTGTTGTTTATAATCCACTCAATCAATGGTATTTTGTTACTGCTGCCCAAACTGACTAAGAAATTTGTTATTTTTCCCCACAGCACCCACTTTTTTCACATGCACCTTATTTAATTCTCAAGGTCCAGATGAAATGCACAAATTCCCTCTTGAAGTCTCTTCATATGTAATGAATCAAATCATTTTAATTCTCTGTATTCCTGTATCACTTTGCTCTGCTGCTACATTACTTACACAGAACACTATGTACTGTAGCACTTAGAAGTCTGTTGCCTTCATATGATTCTAATGTGAATAACACCATGAACTATTGCATCCCCAGAGCATGGTACATAATGCATTGGTGATAAAAGTTGCGCAGTAAATATTTGCTCCATTATATGGAATTGAATAAAATCCTACTAAACAAATAGGCAAAAAGAAAAGATATTGGATCAGGCAATATACTAATTTAACACTTACCTGTGAGTAATTTAGCATATTTTTTATTTGGCTTAATAATAAATTATTTAATATTATCAGTGATTATGTTTACTAGAAATTCTATGTAGAAAAATGTTATATGAATTTACATAAGAAAAATAATTGCTACATACAGATTGAGTTTCATGATAATACTACACATATACAGATGTTTTGAAATATGAGATTATATATTATACCACTTCCATGTGCAATTTATCTTGAGAACTATTTCCATCTTGCATAATAATGAAGTGTATTTGGAAAATTTCATCAAATTAAATTGGCTGTAATTAAAACTGTGATAAGTGGCTATAATAAATACAAAAGTGAAACCAAATCACTAAAAGTGGCATAATATTAATTCAGAGCAATGAATAAGTTACAATTGTTTAAAAATGCAGTGATTGCTTTATTATTTAGCTAATGCAATCCACCCATGAACAAATACATTTTCCCTTTAGATAAAAGGAACACGTTAATGAATTAATCAAAAAAGAAGTATTTATTTGGAACTTCCATGGAATCAAGTAGACATTCTTGAAAATTAATAAAATGTTTTTAAATTGACATGATTTCTCTCCTTAAACAGCTCACAGATCATTTGGAAATATGTGAGGAATAACATACAATCAGGCATCCATCCTGAAAGTTTAATATTTGTCTTCTGACTACTAAGCTTAGTGATCACCTTTCTTAAAGTTTTCTTTGTTCTTTTGATGCAGCTATCTTCCTCATTCCTGGTTTTGCTCCGCAGTATAAGCCTATGAGTCATATGGCCTATAGCCTTGCTACCAAAATCGTCCTCCACAAACCAGCAGCACTGGCATCATTTAGAGGATTTATACGAAACGCAAAATCTTGAGGTTGTTCCAGACCTCCAGAACCAGACTCTGCACTGTAGCCAGATCAGATGATTTGTATGTGGCTTAAAGTTTGAGAATCACTTGTTCAATAGCAGCATATTACCTACATTGTACTTAATTTCCAACCCAGATGACTTACCCAGGTATTGATCTCTTCCACTCACAAAGCCTTCCACTGACTAAAAGTACTGTTTCTCTACATCAAATTTGTTTCTATTTGTCATAGTTTAAAATATTTCTCCATCTCTTCATCTCTCTAGCTTACTGTTGGTTGTCTTTTGAGAACAATAGTTCTCTTTCACTTTTCTAGTTAGCTATGATTATTCTTTCACACCAACCATATGGACCTCGGGTTCAGTAATGGGGAGTGTAATTTAGTATCTTTCTTCTACATTGTTGCTACCTCCAAAATATTGCTATTCTGCTCTCTCATCAATATATTTTTGCTTCATGGCAGCACATGACAAAACAAAGTCAGACCCATGGATATTTTATCCTACATTAGAATATTAGCTCATGAATTCAATTGCCTATAAAGCCAATTGGCTACTATAGTGGAGAGATCAGAATAGTTTAAGGTCATCTGTCAATTTTTTTTTCTACTTAAAACTAGTTTTACAACTTAAACTTTTGCTTCTTTTAATGTCCAGTGGTGATGCCATCAATTCTAAACCCTCATCTGGTGGTTAATGCTAAAGCAATAGCAACAGTCCTACTGACCTTTCAAGAAGATAGATGCTTGCCTAACCAAACATTTAAGTCAACCTAGAAGGGCTTGGTTCACAACTGCTTGCTAATTTTTAGTTGGTAGGCTAGGATCCTTATGAAATGCGTTTTCTTTGTCAACAAAGGACATTAACAAAAGTAGCATGACGTGAAGCCTTGTGCCATATATGTGTTTCCCATTTTATGATTGTATGCTATTCAGCTTATTCCATTTGGTTAGCTTTAGTATTCTATATCACCCATGTCATAATGTGCTGTGCTAGTCACTGCTAGTTTGCGTAGTTGTACATTTATCTTTATACATCTGTTACCGATACATTTTAATTAACATGGCCATTCTTTCCATCCTTAATTTTAGAAAGTGTCATTTTTAACTCCCTTATAACTCTGCCAAAAGTTTGAGGTACTGGCATGCCCATCTACTGTGGATGCTATGAGAAGTGTATGCTCAACTTCCAATTGCACTTAAACTGAAATTCTTCTTGATCTGCATTCTACTATATTAATTGGCATTATTTATGAACCAATATAATCATACAAATAGGATTCTCTGGATGCATGATCTGTCTACTGTATCCAAAGAGGCATTTGGGGCTAGGTGTAATGTCAAATCTTTAAACATAGTTCTCATACATTGGACCCTAATGAGTTTGTCATGGGTTGGATGCTTTGGATTTATTTGTGTTTATAGTTCATACTTGTTCCAATATACACAGCAAAAAGAAATCTAGAGTATTCATTTCAATATTTCCAGTTAACCTGATTAATAGTATATTATTGATTTAACACATCAGGTTGACAACTAGTAGAATTTAATCAGTGCTCCACTTTGGATCCTTTCCAAATAAATTACAGCTTAGGAACAGAGTGTTAATGCTGTTTGATCTAAGAAAAAAAGGGGCAATTGCTGTCACTACCATACCAATAATATTGGAGTTTGAGCACCAGGTACAGTGATGATGAAAATGATGCATTTGTTAAATTCAAGATTTTGTAGAGCTTGTCCAAGGCTAGTGTTATGATTTTTCCAAGTTATAGTAATGCCTAATACTCCTTTTGTAATAAGGAGAATACATGACCTACATGCCAGTTGTTCACAGTGAATTGCTGTGTTGCATATGGTTGTTTTGTTGATCCACCTTTATGGCACAACCATTTTTACTTGCAATTCTTTAATAATGTAACTGAATTTGATTGATTATGTGATAGTAAGAGATTATAGGATCACCTGTCACTTTAGGATACATTATAGAACTATTTTTACAAGGGATTTGAATTAAGAAATGCATGTGACCAGTCTGAATTCAATTATTATTATAATATACACACTGAGAAAGGGTCAAAATTAGATTACTTTTTGTCTACATAACCTTGATTGATATTGTCTCAAAGTTTTGATGAGACATTTAAAAAGTACTTCTGTGCTTAAACATTCTGAGATACTTACTCAACTGCAACCTATGGTGGTAAAAGCATCAGACCTCAAATCTGTGATAGGATATATAGTTCATATTTTCTGGATGGTCACATTACCCGCGTAAAACAGGATTGTCTCAATTCCCTAGGAACTTCCTTGTGTAATGAAGTTGATAGTTAAATATAAATTCTAGAGTGCAGAAGCCTTAAATACATCTTTCTTTCCCAGACCTGATTCTACCACTCAATGCCAAATTTGTGGTGATTGGCATAAATGTCTGAGTCATTTTGTTGTAGTGTCCACAGTTACAATCCTTGGATCTAAGAACTATAGCAGAATGCTTTTTAGCATCTTAGAAAGTTCCTATCATTAGCATTTTGGATCTGCTCTAAAATATTCATTACAGTTGGCCTCTTAGATAGGAAGTAGATTAGAATCCTTATCAAGTGAATTTACCAAGGCTTTAAGTTGCATTCAGGATATCATATCGCAGACACAGTTTCTTCCTGAACACTGGTAATTAGATTAATAAAATGTGTCTTTCACCTCTAGGGTTAATGTCAGTAGATAAGTTTCTGAATACGGAAGTTAATATTCATTTAATCATTTTAAGTGTTCCCTGAGCCTTCATACTTAGTCAATGAGGTAAAACATTAGTTCACTGGACTTGTAATTCATGGAAATCCCCTGAAAATATGACTGGGTGAGAGTTAAAATTAAGATTGCATTATGAGATATTGTGACTTCTTTGATCCGTTTTGTCTATTGTTCAGACTTACTTCAATGATGCTTAGATATTATCCAATCCTTATGGCCAGGGATTAGGAAGGAAATATAGGGTTAAGTCATACTCTTCCTTCTAGGGTATTCCATCTTTTTTTATGCCTTGTTTTCTCCACTGTCAAGAACTGTTTCTCCCAGAAACTCACATGTGCATCTTTTAAAAGTAATTTAATTTTGTTTTCTTGGTAATTTGTTAGTTGGAAATACGTGTTTGCTACATGTTTATAGATTTTTCTGCCTTACCTTTATACCACGCATAATGCTGTATAAATTTCATCTACAACAGAGTTCAGACATTGGGAACTAAATGCTGTTTTTGTTTTGTTTTGATTTTGTTTTTTACTGAAATACAGATATAACAATGTTTCTAATGTTGATCCCAAGCTATGTAGGCCAGTCAGCATGTTTTCCTGCTCCTGTGAAATTATTAAGACTTATATGGACATATAGCAGACAACAGCCTCTCCTGGGGATAAGTTACCTTCAAAGTAATGACTTGGAGACATCCCCTTCCCCATTTCCTTTTTTTCCATAATTTCTCAAACTTCTTATCTTTGATGGAAAGCTAAGGCTTTCACAATGTACTGAGCTCCAGAGATAACATTAACAAGAAAATATTCTTTTATAATGGAGATTCCTTTTCAAAAATCTCAAATTTGAACCAGCTTTAATTTTCAGGTGGCCATAAAAACTCATTTAGATGTGAGTTTTGTTACTTGTTCTCTCTTAGGGGATGGTGCAGCATTTTATTTCTGAGTCATAGGTCTCCATTCATAATATTGATCACTGTGAGATGTATTCAAAACCTTTGCATTGTCCTTGGTCAGCAGGTTATTTTATAGGGATGTTGATAAGACCCACAAAATTTATAATATTGCTGCACTTTTTGTTGTCATTACTATATACCATCCTGTTATTTATTGTTGGAGAGAGATGGTGAAATGCAGGGGCAGTTTCAAAGAATGCCCCCAGTGTGTGAGGCTCAGAGCTTTAACTAATCACCCAGTTTTCTGCTTCTGATATTACAAGGATATGATCAAATATCAGATAAGATGAATTAATATTCATTGGACTTGTTGAACTGATAAGTGAGCCTACCCACTAACATTCTCAGAAATTGTATCAGTACCCATTGGGCAGTTCATGCTATGGAAAAATCATATGGTTTTCTCTTACATTTAGTTGATTTTGTTTTCTATGAAATTTTAGTGGAAAACAATACAAACTATTTAAAAAATTGCTCTTTTAAATTATTAAACCTGTTATCATCATAAAGGAATAGTTTTTAATTCATCATGTTTCATAGCAGACACTAATGGCAAAGGACACTAACAGGACTATGATCGATTAGATGTTACTTGTTTACCTTCTTTTAACATTTTTATACCCATGCAGAAGTGACTAAGCAGAGAATTTATTTAGTAGTAAAATCTATTAGAAACTGGATGTATAGGAAGGTTTTCTTCTCTTGACATCCCAGATGGAACACTGCTAAAAAACAAACAAACAAACAAACAAACAAACAAAAAACTAATGGGCCCCAAAATAAGACTTACCTGAAATATGCCTGAATTGTGCTGCTGATGAGTGTCTACCTCCTCTTTGTCCTCCCACAATTCCGCACTGAAATCCAGTTGTTTATCTCATGAAGAGAAACTTGGCTGGATCATCAGTACTTAGTCTAACAAGTGACTTTAACATGTTTTTTGATGGAAAAAAATAACTAATGCAAAATATTACAACATTAAGTGTGGGGTCATTGATTAATACTTCAAAAATAATCCCTATGGCTACAAAATGTTCTCTAGATTCTTTAACAAAATAAGGGTAAAGCACTTAATGGAGTTTGGCTTTGTAAGTGAAGAAGGAGAGTACAATGTCTTCTTTGCTTTTGTAGTATTCATCTGAACTCTTGTCTCTTCCACTAATGGGCAGATTATGTCACTAAGATAGACAGCTTTGCCCAAAGATAGATTTTCATTTTATGTTCTGTTAAAAAATTCTGAAGCAAGTAAATATCTCTGTTCACAAATTATCTGTTTAATAAATTTAATTTTATCTATCAATATCTACTGGCATGCTAGAAATTCCATTATTTTCATTTTCTCTCTCCTAATTTTCACATGATTAGGTCTCACTTCTAGGGATCTTATGTAAAACAAAGGTGTTGAGAAGCTCTATTTAATTTCTGATGTAATATTGGCATATAGACCCCATAGGTGTCCCTGAGGTCTACTCAGGTTTAATCAGAGACATCACTTATACCCATGCTTCTTTCAACATGCAAATACCAGAATTTAAGATGGCCATGTGGTATGTGAAGGCATGATTCACATTGCCATATCCTGACCTAAAAAGTAATCTAAATAACAGTGACTAGAGGTAAAATAAAATAGGTAATTGGTTAGATTAATTACACTTTCCTCCATTGCCATTAGAAATAAGAAACTAAGAATACTTGAATAGCAACAGAATAAAGTTTTAATCATAAAAAACTATAATAATAAGAATTATTATTATATGGGGAAAATATGCCTGGAAAAAATAATTTAGGTCAACCAGAAAATATTCACATTATGGGAGCTCATGGCCCAAGCAACTAGATCATAATAAATGTAAAGTATATTATATGCTCTAGCTTGTGTTCAAAGTCTACCTAAAGAGCAGTTCCAATGAATCCCCAGGGGAAAAGATCTCCATATCATTATAGTGTTTTTTAGCGTAAATATCTGCTTAGTTGTATTCAGTAACTATGCAATTCTTAGTTCTTAAATCTTTGAATAAAGACTATTAGCAAAATAATTTAAATCAGATTATTTACAATTATCTGTTGATATTTTCTCATGAATTAGTATATTTGCTATATATGTAAATATAATAGTAACATTAAAATTAGTATACAGCATGCTTTTATTTTAATTATTGTGTTATGGTTATGTTTATGAATGTCTTAAATAGAACAAGGGGTTCCTTTTAGGGATTATTAATAGAAAAATTTTAAACTTAAAATTTGATGATTATGGTCAATGTTAACTCAAATAAAATACCACCTTGTTTCACAATAGAGCAGAAAATATACTGGTTTTCTCCCACTATCCATAAGTAGAACATTCTTTTTTTTTTTTAATTTTTTTATTATATTCTGTTAGTCACCATACAGTACATCCCTGCTTTCTGATGTAAAGTTCGATGATTCATTAGTTGCATATAACACCCAGTGCACCATGCAATATGTGCCCTCCTTACTACCCATCACCAGTCTATCCCATTCCCCCACCCCTCTCCCCTCTGAAGCCCTCAGTTTGTTTCTCAGAGTCCATGGTCTCTCATGCTTCATCCCCCCTTCTGATTCCCCCCTTTCTTTATCCCTTTCTTCCCCTACCGATCTTCCTAGTTCTTACGTTCCATAGATGAGAGAAATCATATGATAATTGTCTTTCTCTGCTTGACTTATTTCACTTAGCATTATCTCCTCCAGTGCCATCCATGTTGCAGCAAATGTTGAGAACTCGTTCTTTCTGATAGCTGAGTAATATTCCATTGTATATATGGACCACAACTTCTTAATCCAGTCATCTGTTGAAGGGTATCTCGGCTCCTTCCACAATTTAGCTATCGTGGACAATGTTGCTATGAACATTGGGATGCATATGGCCCTTCTCTTCACTACGTCTGTATCTTTGGGGTAAATACCCGGTAGTGCAATGGCTTGGTCATAGGGTAGCACAATTTTTAACTATTTAAGGGACCTCCACACTGTTTTCCAGAGTGGCTGTACCAACTTGCATTCCCACCAACAATGTAGGGGGGATCCCCTTTCTCCACATCCTCTCCAACAATTGTTGTTTCTTGCCTTGTCTATTTTTGCCATTCTAACTGACGTAAGGTGGTATCTTAGTGTGGTTTTGATTTGAATTTCCCTGATGGCTAATGATTTTGAACATTTTTTCAAGTGTCTGTTAGCCATTTGTATGTCCTCATTGGAAAAGTGTCTGTTCATATCTTCTGCCCATTTTATGATTTGTTTATTTATTTCTTGCATATTGAGTTTGAGAAGATCTTTGTAGATCTTGGATACCAGTCTGTAGCATCATTTGCAAATATATTCTCCCATTCCGTGGGCTGCTTTTTAGTTTTTTTGACTGTTTCCTTGGCTGTGCAAAGCTTTTTATCCT